>NW_028270146.1:3694450-3789492 GCF_037043375.1 Chiloscyllium plagiosum
AGTGTGTGTTTGAGAGTGTGTGAGAGAGGGAGTGTGTGTTTGTGTGTGAGAGAGTGTGTGAGAGAGGGAGT
This sequence comes from Chiloscyllium plagiosum, assembly GCF_037043375.1. NCBI lineage: Eukaryota > Metazoa > Chordata > Chondrichthyes > Orectolobiformes > Hemiscylliidae > Chiloscyllium > Chiloscyllium plagiosum. The sequence goes on from NW_028270146.1 coordinate 3,694,522, forward strand.
GTGTGTGTGTGAGAGAGTGTGTGAGAGAGTGTGTGAGAGAGGGAGTGTGTGTGTGTGTGAGAGAGAGTGTGTGAGAGAGGGAGTGTGTGTGTGTGTGTGTGAGAGAGTGTGTGAGAGAGGGAGTGTGTGTGTGAGAGAGTGTGTGAGAGAGGGAGTGTGTGTGTGTGTGAGAGAGTGTGTGAGAGAGGGAGTGTGTGTGTGAGAGAGTGTGTGAGAGAGGGAGTGTGTGTGTGAGAGAGTGTGTGAGAGAGGGAGTGTGTATGTGAGAGAGTGTGTGAGAGAGTGTGTGAGAGAGGGAGTGTGTGTGTGAGAGAGTGTGTGAGAGAGGGAGTGTGTGTGTGAGAGAGTGTGTGAGAGAGGGAGTGTGTGTGTGAGAGTGTGTGTGAGAGAGGGAGTGTGTGTGTGTGTGAGAGAGTGTGTGAGAGAGGGAGTGTGTGTGTGTGAGAGAGTGTGTGAGAGAGGGAGTGTGTGTGTGAGAGTGTGTGTGAGAGAGGGAGTGTGTGTGTGTGTGAGAGAGTGTGTGAGAGAGGGAGTGTGTGTGTGTGAGAGTGTGTGTGAGAGAGGGAGTGTGTGTGTGTGTGAGAGAGTGTGTGAGAGAGGGAGTGTGTGTGTGTGAGAGAGTGTGTGAGAGAGTGAGTGTCAAAATAAGAGGAAACTTAAAGAGAAAGCTTCGATTTTGTGCTGCTTCAGCGATGACCTTCCGTCCATCACAAGGTCAGATGTGGGGATATTCACTGATGATTGCACAATGTTCAGTAACATTACGACTCCTCAGTCCATGTTCAAATGGAACAAGATCTGGACAAAGACCAGGCTTGAGCTGACAAGTGGCAAGTAACATTCGCGCCACACAGACACCAGGCTGGAACCATCACGAATAATCACCACCCCTTGACATTGAAGTCCATCAAGAAGCTCCGACAAGGAGCTTGACACCGTACAGGACGAAGCAGCCGCTTGATTGGCCCCACACCCACAAACACCCACCCCCTCCCCCACCAACACTCAGTAACAGCAGTGTGTACCATCTACAAGGTGCCCTGCAGAAACTCACCAAAGACCCTCAGGCAGTACCTTCCAAACCCATGGCCACTTCCATCTCGAAGGACAAGGGCAGCAGATACATGGGAACACCAGCCCCTGCAAGTTCCCCTCCGAGCCACCCACCATCCTGACTCGGAAATATATCGCCGTTCCTTCACTGTCACTGGGTAAAAAATCCTGGAATTCCCTCCCTCAGGGACATTGTGGGTCTACCCACAGCACAGGGACTGCAGCGGGTCAAGAAGGCAGCTCACCCCCACCTTCTCAAGGGGGCAACTAGGGACGGGCAATAAATGAATGATTACATTTTTTTGTGAAATGGTAGAGAGACAGAGAGACAAGGGGAGAATGAGACAGAGGAAGCACAAAGACCGAGAGAGACTGAGGGAGACCGAGAGAGAAAGAAAGGCAGGCAGACAGAGAGAGTCCCTGCCCACCTCCATCCGTGATTCCTCTGACACTTTCCACTAGTTTCGGGATTTCCAGTTTGCAGGCTCCAGCTGATTCCTGTTTCTCAGGGATGAGCAATCCCTTTCCACAGCCCACCCCGCCCCAGGACAGACTCAGGGCTCTGCACTGCCTCCTGGGGCAACGGCCTGACCTGTCCCAGCCCCCAGCGCCCTGCTCCGCCCGGCCCCACCCTCACCCTCATCAACAACGGCCTGACCTGTCCCACCCCCCAGCGCCCTGCTCCGCCCGGCCCCACCCTCACCCTCATCAACAACGGCCTGACCTGTCCCACCCCCCAGCGCCCTGCTCCACCCGGCCCCACCCTCACCCTCACCCTCATCCCCATCAACAACGGCCTGACCTGTCCCACCCCCCCCCAGCGCCCTGCTCCGCCCGGCCCCACCCTCACCCTCATCAACAACGGCCTGACCTGTCCCAGCCCCCAGCGCCCTGCTCCGCCCGGCCCCACCCTACACCTCATCAACAACGGCCTGACCTGTCCCACCCCCCAGCGCCCTGCTCCGCCCGGCCCCACCCTCACCCTCATCAACAACGGCCTGACCTGTCCCACCCCCCAGCGCCCTGCTCCGCCCGGCCCCACCCTCACCCTCATCAACAACGGCCTGACCTGTCCCACCCCCCAGCGCCCTGCTCCACCCGGCCCCACCCTCACCCTCACCCTCATCCCCATCAACAACGGCCTGACCTGTCCCACCCCCCCCAGCGCCCTGCTCCACCCGGCCCCACCCTCACCCTCACCCTCATCCCCATCAACAACGGCCTGACCTGTCCCACCCCCCAGCACCCTGCTCCGCCCGGTCTCACCCTCATCCCCATCAACAACAACCTGACCTGTCCCACCCCCTAGCGCCCTGCTCCACCCGGCCCCACCCTCACCCTCACCCTCACCCCCATCAACAACGGCCTGACCTGTCCCACCCCCCAGCGCCCTGCTCCACCCGGCCAAGCCTGGCCTCACCCTCAACAATTTCTTCTTTAACTCCTCGAACTTTCTCCAGGTCGGAGAGGTGACCATGTGCACACACATTGGTCCTGGATATTCCTGTCTCTCTGTGGGGTATGTGGAACATTCCTTGTTCTAGTCCTATTCCGGCCCCCACCCACAACTCTTGCTCCAGTATATCGGTGACATCCTCGGTGCTGCTTCCTTCTCTTGATTTCGCTTCTCATCTCCACTCCGTCCTCACCTTCGCCTGTTCCAACTCTGACCCTTCCCTTCCTTGACATCTCTGTTTCCATTTCTGGGCATATCCATTATAACATCCACCACAAACCCACCGTGTCCCATAGTTACCTGGACTATACATCCTCACACCCTCCTTTCTGTAGAGACTCTACCCCATTCTCCCAGCTCCTCTGTCTCTGACACATATGTTCCAAAGAGGTCAACTTTGACAAAGGAGCCTCTGAAATGTCCACCTCCTTCCTCACCCAAGGACTCCCCGGCACTGTAGCTGACAGGGCCCTCAGCCGAGTCTGACCCATCTCCTGCCGACCCTCTCCCTCCAACTCCCTCCCACAGCAGCAATGGGGGCCCCTGTGTCCTTCCCCACCATCTCACCAACATCCACATCTAGAGGATCACATTTCTGCCACCTCCAGATGGATGCCAGACACATATTTCACTCCCCTCCCGAGTCCACCTTCCTCAGGGACCGTTCATCACCAAGACACCCTAGTCCACTCTCCCTTCACTCCCAACACCCAGTAGACTGGCTGATCACTTCACAGAATACCTACGGTCTGCCTGGAAAACCGACCCTGAGCTTCCAGTTACCTGCTGCTTCAACCCCCCTCCCTGTTCCCTGGCCCGAATGTGTCTGTCTCAGTGCTGCAGTGCTCCAGTCAAACTCAGCATAAGCTGGAGGAACAGCACCGCTTGGGGACTTACAGACTTTAGAAATGCATACCGAGTTCAACCATCGGGATAGAGGCACCTCTTCCCATGTCCTTACCCAACTCCCCACACACCAGGCCGTGTCGTCACATGGTCTGCTATTACACACAGGAGAAAGTGAGGACTGCAGATGCTGGAGATCAGAGCTGAAAATGTGTTGCTGGAAAAACGCAGCAGGTCAGGCAGCATCCAAGGAGCAGGAGGATCGACGTTTCGGGCATGAGCCTTTCTTCAGGAATTCCTGAGGAAGGGCTTATGCCCGAAACGTCGATTCTCCTGCTCCTTGGATGCTGCCTGACCTGCTGCGCTTTTCCAGCAACACATTTTCAGTTGCTATTACACACAACCCATTGTTAGACCCGAACATTCCCAGACTGACCATTACTTAATCCTTTGTCTGTCCAACTGTTTTTCTCTTTTTCCAAGCTCCACCTCCAACCTCCTTCCCTCCTCCCCCCACCACCCTATCTTCAGCAAATGTACTACCTTTGCCTTAGTTACAATCAGCTCTGAAAAAGTATCATTGACCTGAAACATATTTGCTGAGTTTCTCAAGCACTTCATCTTTGGTTTCGATGGAGGTGACCGTGGGTTTGGAAAGTGCTGTCTGAGGATCTTTGGTGAGTTTCTGCAGTGCATCTTGTAGATGGTACACACTGCTGTTACTGAGTGTCGGTGGTGGAGGGAGTGGGTGTTTGTGGATGTGGGGCTGCTTTGTCCTGGATGGTGTCAAGCTTCTTGAGTGTTGTTGGAGCTGCCCCCATCCAGGGCAAGTGGGGAGTATTCCATCACACTCCTGACTTGTGCCTTGTAAATGGTAGACAGGCTTTGGGGAGTCAGGAGGGGAGTTACTCGCCGCAGTATTCCTAGCCTCTGACCTGCTCTTGTAGCTACTGTTTTTTTGTGGTGAGCCCAGTTAAGTTTCTGATCAATGATAACTCCCAGGATGTTGGCAGTGGAGGATTCAGTGATGGTAACACCATTGAATGTCAAGGGGTAGTGGTTAGATTATCTCTTATTGGAGATGGTCATTGTCTGGCATTATTGTGGCATCAATGTTACTTGCCACTTGTCAGGCACTGCAGGTGACAGTTTGAAATGAAGAGGTCAAGGGTGGGTAACAGGCTGGTATGGGGGGTCACTTGTCAGGCCAAGACTTGCTTTTGTTCAGATCTTGCTGCTTTTGAACATGGACTGCTTCAGTGTCTGAGGAGTCATGAATGACGCTGAATATTATACAATGCTCACACTCTCTGCCCTACTTCTTTTATTCTCCTATTTCTGCTCACTATTCCCATATCCCATATTTATTTCAGAAGACCATAAGATATATCAGTAGAATTGGGCTATTCGACTCATTGATCTCAGCTGATATTTTTCTCAATCCCATTCCCCTCCCATCTCCCTGTAACTCTTGATTCTCTTATCAAACAGGAGCCGATCTATCTCTGTCCTAGTGACTTGGTCTCCATGACCCTCTGTGGCAGTGAGTTCCACAGAGTCCCCACCCTCTGGCTGAAGACATTCCTCCTTATCTCAGTTTGAGAAGGTTGTCCCTCGCTCTGAGGCTGAGCCCTCAGGTTCTAGTCTCTCCTGTGAGCAGAAACATCTTCTCCACATTCCCTGCATCCAGGTCTCTCAGTATTCTGTCGGCTTCAATCAGATTCCCCTTCATCCACCAAGTGCAGACCCAGAGTCCTCAACCATCCCTCACACAACAAGCCCTTTCTCCCCAGGATTATTCTTGTCAACCCCCTCTGGACTCCCCCCTCCAATGTCACTACATCCTTCCTTAAATGCGGGGCCCAAAACTGCTCTCAATTTTCCAAATGTGGTCTGACCAGATCCTTATAGAGCCTCAGTTGTAGATCTCTGCTCTTGTATTCTAGTCCTCTTGAAATGAATGCTCACATTGCATTTGCCTTCCCAACAGCCAACATAAACTGGCATGTTAACCTGAAGACAATCCTGAACTGGACACGCCAGGTTTCTTTGCACTTTAGATTTCTGAAGCCTTGCCCAATTTAGAAAATAGTCTACATCTCTATTCTCCGACCAAAGTGAGTAACTCACATTTTGCCACACTGTATTCTATCTGACACATCTTTGCCCACTCTCCTAACCTGTCCAAGTCTTTCTGCAGCCTCCCACCTCCTCAACACGATCTGTCCCTCCACCTCTCTTTGTGTCGTCTGCAAACTCAGTAACAGTGCCCTCAGTTCTTTAGTCCAGATCGTTAATATACAATGCAAATAGTTCAGCTCCCAGCACTGACCCCTGTGGAACTCCACTAGTCACTAGCGGTCATCCTGAAAAAGACCCTTGCATATCCACTTTCTGCCTTCTTCCAGTCAGCCAATCCTCTGTCCATGCCAGACTCTGTGTCGGTTCTGTCCCTGAGAGATGGTCACTCTGTCTGTGCTCTGTGTGGTCAGTCACTGGGACTTAGGGCTACATTGTGTGATGAGCTGGAGGGTTTTCTGGGGCAGAGGATGATTGTTCTTGCTGTATGTTCTGTGGCAGCCTGTTTAATTTGAGTGGTGATTAGTTGCTGATTACCTTACACTCCTGAACAGCTGGCTCTCGCTTTCGAGAGATGCTGAACTCAATCTTTCTCAATTAGAGACGCACAAACACACAGCTATTACTCACCAATAATTGCACCATTGTCCTCTTGTTTTGCAACGAAATCAGCTGGGGTCTTTTTGGAGATGTGTGTACAAAGTATCAGTGAGTGCATTTTCAAATCAGCTAATCACAGCTCGGGCACTTCACAAGGTTCAGGAACAAATCCGTCTCCAACACAAGAGTGATGACTTATTTTTATGTCAGAGCTGCTCACATCCTCCTCCAAGTTAGAATTTCTGTCTGAGTGTGTTTGGGGGGAGTGAGGGAATGAGGGAGTGAGGGAGTGAGGGGGGAGGGGGAGGAGAGTGAGGGTGTGTGGGGGTGGTGTGTGAGGGAGTGTGTGAGGGCGTGTGTGTGTGGCTGTGGGCATATGTGGGAGGTGTGGGAGGGAGTGTGGGGGGGTGGAGGTGGTGTGTGAGGGAGTGTGTGAGGGCGTGTGTGTGTGTGTGGTTGTGGGCAAGTGTGGGTGGAGGGGGAGGTGTGTGTGTGAGGGTGTGTGTGTGGCTGTGGGCGTGTGTGTGGGGGGTGGGGGAAATGTGTGTGTGTTGCTGTTATAATGATGTGGAGGAGCCGGTGTTGAATTGGGGTGGACAAAGTTGAAAATCACACAACACCAGGTTATAGTCCAACAGGTTTATTTGGAATTCACAACCACCTGATGAAGGAGCAGTGCTCTGAAAGCTAGTGCTTCCAAATAAATCTGTTGGACTATAACCTGGTGTTGTGTGATTTTTAACTTTGCTGTAATAATTACACTTTGGTGAGCAGTTGGACACACAATGGGACTCTGCAGAAGCTGTAACTGTCATAAGTAGGGAAGATGTGTTGGGTATGCTAGAGGTTATTAAGGTGGACAAATCCCCAGGACCGGATGGGATCTATCCCAGGTTGCTGAGGGAGGCGAGAGAGGAAATAGCTGGGGCCCTGACAGATATCTTTGTGGCATCCTTAAACACAGGTGAGGTGCCGGAGGACTGGAAGTTTGCTCATGTTGTCCCCCTGTACAAGAAGGGTAGTAGGGCTATTCCGGGTAACTACAGACCAGTGAGCCTGACGTCAGTGGTGGGGAAGTTGCTGGAGAGGGTACTGAGGGATAGGATCTATTTATATTTGGAAAGGAATGGGCTTATCAGTGATGGGCAACATGGGTTTGTGTGGGGGAGATCGTGCCTTACCAACTTGATAGAGGTCTTCGAGAAAGTGACCAAGTTGTTAGATGAGGGAGGGGCTGTTGATGTCATATACATGGACTTTAGTAAGACATTTGATAAGGTTCCCCACTGTAGACTAATGGAGAAAGTGAAGTCACATGGTGTGCAGGGTGTTCTAGCTGGGTGGATAAAGAACTGGTTGAGCAACAGGAGACAGAGAGTAGTAGTTGAAGGGAGTTTCTCGAAATGGAGAAAGGTGACCAGTGGGTGTTCCACAGGGGTCAGTATTGGGGCCACTGTTGTTTGTAATATACATAAATGATCTAGAAGAGGGCACTGTTGGTATGATCAGCAAGTTTGCAGATGACACAAAGATTGGTGGAGTAGCAGAAAGTATAAGGGACTGTCAGAGAATGCAGGAGGATATAGATAGACTGGAGAGTTGGGCGGAAAAGTGGCAGATGGCTTTCAATCCAGACAAATGTGAGGTGATGCATTTAGGCAAGTCTAATTCTAGAGCGAATTATATAATGAACGGAAGAGCCTTGGGAAAAGTTAATGGGCAGAGAGATCTGGGAGTGCAGGTCCATTGTACCCTGAAGGTTGCTGCACGGGTGGACAGAGTGGTCACAAAGGCATATAGTATGCTTGCCTTCATTGGATTAGATTACATTAGATTAGATTACATTACAGTGTGGAAACAGGCCCTTCGGCCCAACAAGTCCACACCGACCCGCCGAAGCGCAACCCACCCATACCCCTACATTTACCCCTTACCTAACATTACAGACAATTTCGTCTGGCCAATTCACCTGACCTGCACATCTTTGGACTGTGGGAGGAAACCGGAGCACAAAACCATATTGCCCATGTTCCTCTGAATGTACAAACTCCACACAGACAGTCGCCTGAGTCGGGATGGGGTATTGAGTATAAGAGCTGGCAAGTCATGTTAACATTGTACAAGACATTGATTCGGCCGCATTTAGAATACTGTGTACAGTTCTGGTCGCCACATTACCAAAAGGATGTGGACGCTTTGGAGAGGGTGCAGAGAAGGTTTACGAGGATATTGCCTGGTATGGAAGGTGCTAGCTATGAAGAGAGGTTGAGTAGGTTAGGTTTATTTTCACTATAAAAAAGGAGATTGAGGGGGGACCTGATTGAGGTTTACAAAATCATGAAGGGTACAGGCAGGGTGGATCGAGACAAGCTTTTTCCCAGGGTGAAGGATTCAATAACGAGAGGTCATGCTTTCAAGGTGAGAGATGGAAAGTTTAAGGGGGATACACGCGGCAAGTACTTCACACAGAGGGTGGTGGGCGTTTAGAATGCATTGCCAGCAGAGGTGGTAGAGGCAGGCATGGTAGATTCATTTAAGCTGCGTCTGGACAGATGCATGAGTACGTGGGGAGCAGAGGGATACAGATGTTCAGGAATTGACCGACCGGTTTAGACAGTGCATTTGGATCGGCTCAGGCTTGAAGGGCCGAAGGGCCTGTTACTGGGCTGTAAATTTTCTTTGTTCTCTTTGTCACACACAAGCCCTGCCCTCAATAGGAATTTTGTTCCTTTTCAATCTTTTTCAGAATCCTTTCCCTAATGCCTCTCAACCAAGCAGAGTGCCCTGTCCAATCAGCTCCCTGTGTGGCAGGGCTGACAGGAGGACTGTACTGAAAATGTGTTGCTGGAAAAGCGCAGCAGGTCAAGCAGCATCCAAGGAGCAGGAGAATCGACGTTTCGGGCATTCCTCTTACAAGGAGGACTGTAAATCTCCTGTATCTGGTTAATCCCCGACACGGTCCACTGCTTCTCTCTGTATGACTATCCACAGGAATCGAAATGGCCATCAGGCTTCTTTTATGAACTTAAAGCAACTCTGATTATAAACAAAACATCTTCTTCAAACAAGTGGCAAACCTGGTCGATATCTCAGCTACTGTTCAGAATTAATTGATATCTCTTTATTCCCAAACACACATCTTCAGGGACAGACACGGCAACACAGCACTGAGCTATCATCGCTTTGGAGTAATGAGAGAATAGCACCCCCTGTGGGTGAAGGGTATGTGTTCAGGAGGTGGAATGGCTTTTTAAGTTTCGACAATTGTCTGTTGATGAAAGCAAATTGCAGGCAGTGGGAGGATGAGAAACGATCTTCAGATCAGATTGCAGCTTCAGGTGAGAAACTACTGGGAACGGTGATACTTGACTCTTTATCAAGTTTTCTAGTGACTGCACTGAGTGAGGTCGCTGCTTGCTTGTTTTGCTTTAAGAGTTGTCTTTTGTTGTGAGAGAGACAGAGAGAGAGAGAAAGAGAGAGAGAGAAAGAGAGAGAGAGAAAGAGAGAGAGAGAGACAGAGAGAGAGAGAAAGAGAGAGAGAGAAAGAGAGAGAGAGAAAGAGAGAGAGAGAAAGAGAGAGAGAGAAAGAGAGAGAGAAAGAGAGAGAGAAAAAGAGAGAAAGAGAGAGAGAGAAAAAGAGAGAGAGAATGAGAGAGAGAAAGAGAGAGAGAAAAAGAGAGAGAAAGAGAGAGAGAGAAAGAGAGAAAGAGAGAGAGAGACAGAGAGAGAGAAAGAGAGAGACAGAAAGAGAGAGACAGAAAGAGAGAGACAGAAAGAGAGAGAGAGAAAGAGAGAGAGAGAAAGAGAGAGAGAGAAAGAGAGAGAGAGAATGTTCTGCTTCCAATTTTTTCAACAATGACATGATCCCAGAGGCTGTGGCTCGGCAACAAACCAAACAGGTCCAATAGAACATAGAACATTACAGCGCAGTACAGGCCCTTCGGCCCTCGATGTTGCGCTGTAATGAAGCCCATCTAACCTACACTATTCCATGTACATCCATGTGTTTGTCCAATGACGACTTAAATGTACTTAAAGTTGGTGAATCTACTACCGTTGCAGGCAAAGCATTCCATACCCTTACTACTCTCTGAGTAAAGAAACTACCTCTGACATCTGTCCTATATCTATCACCCCTCAATTTAAAGCTATGTCCCCTCGTGCTCACCGTCACCATACTTGGAAAAAGGCTCTCCCTGTCCACCCTATCCAACCCTCTGATTATCTTATATGTCTCTATTAAGTCACCTCTCAACCTTCTTCTCTCTAACGAGAACAGCCTCAAGGCCCTCAGCCTTTCCTCGTAAGACCTTCCCTCCATACCAGGCAACATCCTCGTAAATCTCCTCTGCACCCTTTCCAAAGCTTCCACATCCTTCTTATAATGCAGTGACCAGAACTGTACACAATACTCCAAGTGCAGCTGCACTAGAGTTTTGTACAGCTGTAGCATAACCTCATGGTTCCGGAACTCGATCCCTCTATTAATAAAAGCTAAAACACTGTATGCCTTCTTAACAACCCTGTCAACCTGGGTGGCAACTTTCAGGGATCTGTGTACCTGGACACCGAGATCTCTCTGCTCATCTACACTACCTAGAATCTTACCATTAGCCCAGTACTTTACATTCCGGTTACTCCGACCAAAGTGTATCACCTCACACTTGTCCGCATTAAACTCCATTTGCCACCTCTCAGCTCAGCTCTGCAGCTTATCTACGTCTCTCTGTAACCTGCAACATCCTTCGTCACTATCCACAACTCCACCGACCTTAGTGTCGTCTACAAATTTACTAACCTATCCTTCTACACCCTCATCCAGGTCGTTTATAAAAATGATGAACAGCAGTGGACCCAACACCGACCCTTGCGGTATACCACTGGTAACTGGACTCCAGGATGAACATTTCCCATCAACCACCACCCTCTGTCTTCTTTCAGCAAGCCAATTACTGATCCAAACTCCTATATCTCCCACAATCCCATTCCTCTACATTTTGTACAATAGCCTACTGTGGGGAACCTTATCGAACGCCTTGCTGAAATCCATATACACCACATCAACCGGTTTACTCTCATCTACCTGTTTGGTCACCTTCTCAAAGAACTCAATAAGGTTTGTGAGGCATGACCTACCCTTCACAAAACCGTGCTGACTATCCCTAATCAAATTATTCTTTTCTAGATGATCATAAATCCTATCTCTTATAAACATTTCCATCACTTTACCAACAACTGAAGTAAGGCTCACTGGTCTATAATTACCGGGGTTGTCTCTACTCCCCTTCTTGAACAGGGGAACCACGTTTGCTATCCCCCAGTCTTCTGGCACTATTCCTGTAGACGATGATTTAAAGATCAATGCCAAAGGCTCGGTAATCTCCTCCCTGGCTTCCCAGAGGATCCTAGGATAAATCCCATCCGGCCCAGGGGACTTGTCTATTTTCACACTCTGCAAGATTTCTAATACCTCTTCCTTGTGAATCTCAATCCCACCTAGTCTAGTAGCCTGTGTCTCAGTATTCTCGACAACATTGTCGGTTTCTAGATGAATACTGTTGAAAAATATTCATTTAGTGCTTCCCCTATCTCCTCTGACTCCACACACAACTTCCCACTACTGTCCTTGATTGGCCCTAATCTTACTCTTGTCATTCTTTTATTCCTTAAATACCTATAGAAAGCCTTAGGGTTTACCCTGATCCTATCCGCCAACATGTCTCCTCCTGGCTCTCTCTTTAGGTCTTTCCTAGCTATCTTGTAACCCTCGAGCGCCCTAACTGAGCCTTCACATCTCATCCTAACATAAGCCTCCTTCTTCCTCTTGACCAGAGATTCCACTTCCTTTGTAAACCACGGCTCCCGCGCTCTACAGCTTCCTCCCTGCCTGACAGGTACATACTTATCTAGGACACAAGGAGCTTTTCCTTGAATAAGCTCCACATTTCTAATGTGCCCATCCCCTGCAGTTTCCTTCCCCATCCGATGCTTCCTAAATCTTGCCTAATCGCATCGTAATTGTCTTTCCCCAGCTGTAACTCTTGCCCAGTGGTATACACCTATCCCTTTCTATCACTAAAGTAAACATAACAGAATTGTGATCGCTATCACCAAAGTGCTCACCTACTTCCAAGTCTAACACCTGGCCGGGCTCATTACCCACTACCAAATCTAATGTGGCTTCGTCCCATGTAGGCCTGTCTACATACTGTGTCAGGAAGCCCCCCTGCACACACTGGACAAAAACTGACCCATCTATAGTACTCGTACTGTAGTGTTCCCAGTCAATATTTGGAAAGTTGAAGTCCCCCATGACAACTACCCTGTCTCTCTCACTCCTATCGAGAATCATCTTTGCTATCCTTTCCCCTACATCTCTGGAACTATTCGGAGGCCTATAGAAAACTCCCAACAGGGTGACCTCTCCTTTCCTGTTTCTAACCTCAGCCCATAATACCTCAGTAGATGAGTCTCCAAACATCCTTTCTTCAACTGTAATACTGTCCTTGACTAACAGTGCCACACCTCCCCCTCTTTTACCATCTTCTCTGTTCTTACTGAAACATCTAAATCCCAGAACCTGCAACAACTATTCCTGCCCCTGCTCTACCAATGTCTCTGAAATGGCCACAACATCGATGTCCCAGATACCAACCCATACTGCAAGTTCACCCACCTTATTCCGGATGCTCCTGGCATTGAAGTAGACACACTTCAAACCAACTTCTTGCTTGCCGGTGCCATCTTGCGTCCCTGAAACTTGATTTCAGACCTCCCTGCTCTCAACCTTTTCTATACTCGAACTACAATTTTGGTTCCCATCCCCCTGCTGGATTAGTTTAAACCCATCCCAATAGCCTTAGCGAATTTCCCCCCAGGATATTGGTACCCCACTGGTTCAGATGATGACCATCCTGCTTATAGAGGTCCCACCTACCCCAGAAAGAGCCCCAATTATCCAAGAATCCAAAATCCTCCCTCCTGCACCATCCCTGTAGCCATGTGTTCAATTCCTCTCTCTCCCTGTTCCTCACCTCACTAGCATGTGGCACGGGCAACAAACCAGAGACAATAACTCTGTTCGTCATGGCTCTAAGCTTCCACCCTAGCTCCCTGAATTTCTGCCTTAAATCCCATCTCTCTTCCTACCTGTGTCGTTGGTGCCTATGTGGGCCATGATTTGGGGCTGCTCCCCCTCCCCCTCACGGATCCCGAAGACACGATCACAAACCCTGGCACCTGGGAGGCAACACACCAACCATGAGTCTCTCTCATCCCCACAGAACCTCCTGTCTGTCCCCCTAACTATGGAGTCCCCAATGACTAATGCTCTGCTCCTCTTCCCCCGTCCCTCCTGAACAGCAGGGACAGACTCTGTGCCAGAGACCTGTGCCCCATTGCTTTGTAGCCACTGTGTTTATGGAGCTGGTCTAATTCAGTTTCTGGTCAATGGTAACCCTCCTGAATGTTGTTAGTACGGGATTCAGTGATGGTAGCACCATTGAATTTCAAAAGGTGGTGATTAGAATATTTCTTATTGATGATGGCCATAGTCTGATATTTGTGTGGTGTGAATGTTACTTGCTACTTGTCAGCCTAAGCCTGGATATTGTCCAGATCTTGCTGCATTTGAACATGAACTGCTTCAGCATCTGAGGAGTGGCGAATGGTGCTGAACATTGTGCAATCATCGGCGAATATCCCCACTTCCGACCTTATGATGGAGGGAAGGTTAAAGAACAAGGACAAGGAACCTTCCAGCACAGGAACAGGCCCTTCGGCTCTCCAAGCCTGCGCCGATCCAGATCCTCTATCTAAACCTGTCACCTATTCTCTAAGGATCTGTATCCCTCTGCTCCCTGCCCATTCCTGTATCTGTCTAGATACATCTTACATGATGCTCTTGTTCCCGTCCCTACCATCTCCGCTGGCAACGTGCTCCAGACCCCAACCACCCTCTGTGTTTAGAACTTTCCCTTAAACTTTTCCCCTCTCAACTTGAACTCGTGACCCCTAGTAATTGAGTCCCCCACTCTGGGGGAAAAGCTTCTTGCTATCCCCCCTGTCTCTTCCTCTCATGACTTTATAGACCTCAATCAAGTCTCCCCTCAACCACCGTCTTTCTAATGAAAATAATCCTAATCTTCTCAACCTCTCTTTATTGCTAGCATACTCCATTACCAAGCAACATCCTGGTGAACCTCCTCCGCACCCTCTCCAAAGCACCCACATCCTTTTGGTAATGTGGTGACCAGAACTTTACATAGTATTCTAAATGTGGCTGAACCACCTGCCAACTCTTGTACTCAATATCCCGTCCGATGAAGGAAAGCATGCCGTATGCCTTCTTGACCACTCTACTGACCTGCGTTGCCACCTTCAGGGAACAATGGACCTGAACACTCAGATCTCTCTGTATATCAATTTTCCCCAGGACTTTTTCATTTACTGTATAGTTCACTCTTGAATTGGATCTTCCAAAATGCATCTCTTTGCATTTGCCCGGATTGAACTCCATCTGCCATTTCTCTGCCGACCTCTCCAGTCTATCTATATTCTGCTGTATTCTCTGACAGTCCCCTTCACTATCTGCTACTCCAATTTTAGTGTCATCTGCAAACTTGCTAATGAGGCAACCTACACCTTCCTCCAAATCATTTATATATATCACAAACAACAGTGGTCCCAGCACGGATCCCTGTGGGACACCACTGGTCATAGGTCTCCATTTTGAGAAACTCCCTTCAACTACAACTCTCTGTCTCCTGTTGCCCAGCCAGTTCTCTATCCACCTAACTTGTGCACCCGGGACCCCATGTGGCTTCACCTTCTCCATCAACCTACCATGGGGAACCTTATCAAATGCTTTACTGAAGTCCATGTATATGACATCTACATCCCTTCCCCCATCAATCAACTTGTCACCTAGTATGGTGACGAAACATCTGAAACCAAACCTTCCAGCTCAGCGAGCAAGCCTACATCCAGAACCTCAACCTGAGCTACAAATCTTCTATTAAAACTCTATTCGGTTTGTAAGACATGACCTTCCCTGCACAATACCATGCTGCCTATCTCTGATAAGCCCATTTTCTTCCAAATGTAAATAGATCCTATCCCTTAGTATCTTCTCCAAAAACATCCCTATCACTGACGTCAGGCTCACCCGTCTATAATTACCTGGATTATTCACGTTACCCTTCTTAAACAAGGGGACAACATCAGCAATTCTCCAGTCCTCTGGGACCTCACCCATGTTCAAGGATACTGCAAAGGTATCTGTTAAAGCCCCAGCTATTTCCCCTCTCACTTCCCTCAGTAAACTGGGAGAGATCCCACTTGGACCTGGGGACTTGTCCACCTTAATACCTTTTAGAATATCCAACATTTCCTCCTTCCTTATGCCGACTTGACCTATAGTAATCAAACATTTATCCCTAAGCTCAACATCTGCTATGTCCCTCTCTTCAGTGAATACCAATGCAAAGTACTCATTAAGAATCTCACCCATTTTCTCTGATTCCATACATAACTTTCCTCCTTTGTCCTTGAGTGGGCCAACCCTTTCTCTAGTTACCTTCTTGCTCCTTATATACGAATAAAAGGCTTTGGGGTTTTCCTTAACCCTGCTTGCTAAGGATATCTCCTGACCCCTTTAAGCCCTCTTAATTCCTTGTTTCAGATTGGTCCTACATTCTCGATATTGTTGTAAAGCTTTGTCTGTTTTCAGTCACCTAGATCTTTTTCCTCTGAGCTAGTTTCATAATTTCACCTGTCATCCATGGTTCCCTAATCTTGCCATTTCTATCGCTCATTTTCACAGGAACACATCTCTGCTGAACTCTAATCAACCTCTCTTTGAAACCCTCCCACCTATCGAATGGGGATTTATCCTCAAACAGCTGCTCCCAATCCACATTCCCCAGTTCCTGTTGAATTTTGCTATAGTTGGCCTTTCCACGATTTAGCACTTTTCCTTTAGGAACACTCTGGCCGGGCTCATTCCCCAACACCAGGTCCAGTGTGGTCCCTTCCTGAGTTAAACTATTTACATACTGCTCTGGGAAACCCTCCTGGATGCTCCTTACAAACTCTGCTCCATCTCAACCTCTAACACTACGTGAATCCCAGTCAATGTTGGGAAAATTAAAATCTCCCATCACCACCACCTTGTTGCTCCTACACCTTTCCATGATCTGTTTACATATTTGTACCTCTATCTCACACTCGCTGTTGGGAGGCCTGTAGTACAGCCCCAACATTGTTACCGCACCCTTCCTGATTCTGAGCTCTGCCCATATCGCCTCACTGCTCGAGTCCTCCATAGTGCTCTCCTTCAGCACAGCTGTGATATCCTCTCTGACCAGTAATGTAACTCCTCCACCCCTTTTACCTCCCTCTCTATCCGGCCTGAAGCATTGAAATCCTGAGATATTTAGTCGCCAATCATGCCCTTCACTCAACCAAGTCTTAGCAATGGCAATAACATCATACTGCCAGGTACTAACCCCAAGCCCTAAGTTCATCTGCCTTACCTACTATACTTCTTACGTTAAAACAAATGCATCTTAGACCACCAGTCCCTTTGCGTTCACCATCTGCTCTCTAATTCCTCTTCCCCTTAGTCACGCTGAATTCATTACCTAGTTCCTTACAGGCTTTCGTTACTCTCTCCTTACTGTCCACTAACCTCCTCATTTGGTTCCCATCCCCCTGCCACATTAGTTGAAACCTTCCCCAACAGTGTTAGCAAAAGCACCCCCAAGGACATTGGTTCCAGTCAGACCCAGATGTAGACCATCCAATTTATAATAGTCCCACCTCCCCCAGAACTGGTCCCAATGTCCCAAAAATCTGAACCTCTCCCTCCTGCACCATCTCGCAAGCCAAGCATTCATCCTGCTTATCCTTTCATTCCTGCTCTGACTAGCACATGGCACTGGTAGCAATCCTGAGATTACGATCTTAGAGGTCCTACTTTTTAACTTGACTCCTAACTCCCTAAATTCTGCTTGTAAGACCTCATACCATTTGTTACCTACATCACTGGTTCCTATATGCATCACAACAGCTGGCTGTTCACCCTCCCCCTTCACAATGTTCTGCAGCCAATCCAAGACATTACTGACCTGGGAGGCAACCTACCATTCAGAAATCTCGTTTTCGAAGACAGAGCCGCCTATCTACTCCCCTTACAATTGAATCCCCTATGACTATAGCCCTATGAGTCTTTTTCCTGCCCTTCTGAACAGCAGTGCCTGCCATGGTGCCAGGAAACTGGCAACTGCTGCCCTCCCCTGGTGAGCGATCTCCCCCAACAGTATTCAAAATGGTATACCTGTTTTGGAGGGAGATGACCTCAGGGGACACCTGCACTGCCTTCCTGCACTTTTTCTGCCTTTTGGTCACCCATTCACTGTCTCCCTCAGTAATCCTAACCTGCGGTGTGACCAAGTCACTAAACCTGCTATCCACGACCTCCTCAGCATCACGGATACGACACGGTGAGTCCATCCACAGCTGCAGAGCCGTCATGCTGTTTAACAAGAGCTGCAACTGGACACATTCCCTGTACGGGATGGAGTCAGGGACATCAGCCACATCCCTGAGCTCCCACATTGAGCAAGAGGAGCATAACACGGGCCTGAGATCTCCTGCCATTTTAATCTTAAACTTAACTTATTCTTAACTTAGATAAATGGAAAAGGATAGAAACATTTTTACCAATCACACGATAAAAAAGATGCAGAAAATCCTTCCCTTATCCACACACCGTAGGTCATTGATGAAGCAGCTGAAGATGGTGGAGCCAAGGACACTCCCCTGAGGAGCTCCTGCAGAGATGGCCTGGGGCTGAAATATTGGATATCCAAACGGGAGTCCAGGATACATGTTATGTCCCTGATGCAGTGCCTCCCACCCATCCTCCTCCTCGAACCAAAATAAGGGTTCTGTGCGTCGATTCACTAAGATTAGATTACTCACAGTGTAGAAACAGGCCCTTCGGCCCAACAAGTCCACACCAACCCTTACCCCTTTGCCTAACACTACGGGCAATTTAGCATGGCCAATTCACCTGACCTGCACATCTTTGGACTGTGGGAGGAAACCGGAGCACCCGGAGGAAACCCACACAGACACAGGGAGAACGTGCAAACTCCACACAGACAGTCGCCCAAGGCTGGGATTTGAATCAGGGACTCTGGTGCTGTGAGGTAGCAGTGCTAACCATCGTGCCACCGTGCCGCCCAGGTGACTAAGGTGACTAATTAGTTTTCAGGAGTCTCATTGGGAGCTTAGAACAGTGGGAATGGAGGTTAGGCAGTTGAATGTTCCTCCTGCAGAATGAGGGACGTAAGGGTCACCAGTGGTGTCCCTACTGATTGCATTGTGGGAAGTGCACCCGACTCCAGCTCCTCGAAAACTGTGTTAGGGAACTGGAGCTGGATGAACTTTGGATCATTCAGGAGGCAGAGGGGGTTATTGGGAGGAGTTACACGGAAGTAATCACACCTCAGATACACGAAGAAGGTAGATGGGTTACCGTCAGTGGACGGAAAGGGAACTGGCAGGCAGTGCAGGGATCCCCTATGGCGGTCCCCCTCAACAACAAGTATACTGTTTTGGATTTTGTTGGAGGGCATGACTTATCAGGGGTGAGCAATGGGGCACAGGTCTCTGGTACAGAGTCTGTCCCTGTTGTTCAGAAGGGGAGGAGGAAGAGGAGCAGAGCATTAGTCATTGGGGACTCCATAGTTAGGGGGACAGACAGGAGGTTCTGTGGGGATGAGAGAGACTCACGGTTGGTGTGTTGCCTCCCAGTTGCCAGGGTTCGTGATCGTGTCTTCGGGATCCGTGAGGGGGAGGGGGAGCAGCCCCAAGTCATGGCCCACATAGGCACCAATGACACAGGTAGGAAGAGAGATGGGGATTTAGGCAAAACTTCAGGGAGCTAGGGTGGAAGCTTGGAGCTAGGACAGAGTTGTGCTAGCGAGGTGAGGAACAGGGAGAGAGAGGAGTTGAACATGTGGCTACAGGGATGGTGCAGGAGGGAAGGTTCGGATACCTGGATAATTGGGACTCTTTCTGTGGTCGTGGGACCTCTACAAACAGGATGGTCTTCACCTGAACAAGAGGGGTACCAATATCCTGGGAAGGGGAGGGTTGCTAATTCTCTTTGGGAGGGTTTAAACTAATGCAGCAGGGGGATGGGAACCTGAGTGTAGTTCCAGTGTCCAGGAGGTTGAGAGTACTGAGGTCAGAAATATGGTTTCAAGGTCACAGGAGTGCACCGGCAATCAGGAAGTGGTTTGAAGTGTGTCTACTTCAACACCAAGAGTATCTGGAATAAGGTGGTGAACTTGCAGCATGGGTTGGTACCTGGGACTTCGATGTTGTGGCCATTTCAGAGACATGGATAGAGCAGGGACAGGAATGGTTGTTACAGGTTCCTGGATTTAGATGTTTCAGTAAGAAAAGGAAAGGTGGGAAAAGAGGGGGAGGTGTGGCATTGTTAGTCAAGGACAGTATTATGGTGGGAGAAAGGACATTTGAGGACTCGTCAACTGAGGGAGTATGGCTGAGATTAGAAACAGGAAAGGAGTGGTCACCTTGTTGGGAGTTTTCTATAGGCCTCTGAATAGTTCCAGAGACGTAGAGGAAAGGATAGCAAAGATGATTCTCGGTACGAGTGAGAGTGACAGGGGAGTTGTTATGGGGGACATTAACTTTCCAAATATTGACTGGGAATACTATAGTTCAAGTACTTTAGATGGGTCAGTTGTTGTCCAATGTGCAGGAGGGTTTCCTGACACTGTATGGAACATAGAACATTGATAGAACATAGAAAAGTACAGCACCGAACAGGCCCTTCGCCCCATGATGTTGTGCTGAGGATTATTCCTAATCTAAAATAACTTAACCTACGCACCTTTCAACTCACTGCTATCCATGTGCACGTCCAGCAGTCGCTTAAATGTCCCCAATGACTCTGCTTCCACCACCACCGCTGGTAACACATTCCATGCGTTTACAACTCTCTGCGTAAAGAACCTACCTCTGATGTCTCCTCTATACCTTCCTCCTAATATCTTCAAACTATGATTCCTCGTACCAGTCAATCCTGCCCTGGGGAAAAGTCTTTGGCTATTGACTCTATCTATTCCTCTCATTATCTTGTATACCTCGATCAGGTCTCCTCTCTTCCTCCTTCTCCCCAGAGAGAAAAGTCTGAGCTTATTCAACCTTTCTTCATAAGGCAATGTCCTGGTAAACCTTCTTTGCAGAAAATGTGTTGCTGGAAAAGCGCATCAGGTCAGGCTGCATCCAAGGAGCAGGAGAATCGATGTTGCGGGCATGAGCCCTTCTTCCTGCAACCTTCTTTGCAACCTCTGTATCTTTCCTATAATAGGGCGACCAGAACTGGACACAATATTCCAAGTGTTGTCTCACCAGGGACTTGTAGAGCTGTAGCAAAACCTCGCGGCTCTTAAACTCGATCCCTCTGTTAATGAAAGCCAAAACACCATATGCTTTCTTCACAATCCCATACACTGGGTGGCAACTTTGAGGGATCTATGTACTTGCACACCCAGATCCCTCTGTTCCTCCACACTGCCAAGAATCCTGTCTTTAATCCTATATTCAGCATTCGAGTTCGACCTTCCAAAATGCATCACTTCGCATTTATCCAGGTTGAACTCCATCTGCCATTTCTCAGCCCAGCTCTGCATCCTGTCTATGTCGTGCAGCAGCCTGCAGTAGCCCTCGATACTATCGATGGGACCTCCAACCTTTGTGTCATCTGCAAATTTACTAACCCACCCCTCAACCTCCTCATCCAAGTCATTTATAAAAGCTACAAAGAGCAGAGGCCCAAGTACAGAGCCCTGCAGGACCCCACTCAACACTGACCTCCAGGCAGAATACTTCCCATCTACAACCACTCTCTGTCTTCTGTCAGCCAACCAATTCTGAATCCTGATAGCCAAATCTCCCTGTATCCCATACTTCCTGACTTTATGAATGAGCCTACCATAGGGAACCCTATCAAATGCCTTGCTGGAGTCCATATACACCACATCCACTGCTCGACCTTCGTCGACCTGTCTCGTCACCTCCTCAAAGAACTCAATAAGATTAGTGAGACATGACCTGCCCCTTACAAAGCCATGCTGACTGCCTTTAATCACAGTATGCTTTGCCAAATAGTCAGAAATCCTATCCCTCCGAATTCTTTCCAAAACTTTGCTGACCACAGCCGTAAGACTGACTGGTCTGTAATTACCAGGGATTTCCCTATTACCCTTCTTGAAAAGAGGAACAACATTCACCTCCTTCTGATCGGCCAACAAGGGGCGAGGCCACATTAGATTTGGTACTGGGTAATGAACCCGGCCAGGGGTTAGATTTGGAGGGAGGTGAGCACTTTGGTGATAGTGATCACAATTCGGTTATGTTTACTTTGGCGAAGGAAAGGGATAGGTGTATAACACAGAGCAAGAGTTATTATTGGGGGAAAGGCAATTATGATGTGATTAGGAAAGATTTGAGCTGCATAGGATGGGGAAGGAAATGCAGGGGATGGGCACAATTGAAATGTGGACTTTATTCAAAGAACAGCTACTGCGGCTCCTTGATAAGTATGTACCTGTCGGGCAGGGAACAAAGCACAAAGCACAAAGAACAAAGAAAATTTACAGCCCAGGAACAGGCCCTTCAGCCCTCCAAGCCTGAGCCGATCCAAATCCACTGTCTAAACCTGCTGGTCAATTCCTAAACATCTGTATCCCTCTGCTCCCCACCTACTCATGCATCTGTCCAGACGCAGCTTAAATGAATCTACCGTGCCTGCCTCTACCACCTCTGCTGGCAACACGTTCCAGACACCCACCACCCTCTGTGTGAAGTACTTGCAACGTGTATCCCCCTTAAACTTTCCACCTCGCACCTTGAAAGCGTGACCTCTCGTTATTGAATTCTTCACCCTGGGAAAAAGCTTGTCTCGATCCACCCTGCCTATACCCTTCATGATCTTGTCGACATCAATCAGGTCGCCCCTCAATCTCCTTTTTTCTAGTGAAAATAAACCTAACCTACTCAACCTCTCTTCATAGCTAGCATCTTCCATACCAGGCAACATCCTCGTAAACCTTCTCTGCACCCTCTCCAAAGCGTCCACATCCTTTTGGTAATGTGGCGACCAGAACTGTACACAGTATTCTAAATGCAGCTGAACCAATGTCTTGTACAATGTTAACATGACTTGCCAGCTCTTATACTCAATACCCTGTCTGATGAAGGCAAGCATACTATATGCCTTTGTGACCACTCTGTCCACCCGTGCAGCGACCTTCAGGGTACAATGGACCTGCACTCCCAGATCTCTCTGCCCATCAACTTTTCCCAAGGCTCTTCCGTTCATTGTATAATTCGCTCTAGAATTAGACTTGCCTAAATGCATCACCTCACATTTGTCTGGATTGAAAGCCATCTGCCACTTTTCCGCCCAACTCTCCAGTCTATCTATATCCTCCTGTATTCTCTGACAGTCCCTTATGCTTTCTGCTACTCCACCAATCTTTGTGTCATCTGCAAACTTGCTGATCATACCAACAGTGCCCTCTTCTAGATCATTTATGTATATTACAAACAACAGTGGCCCCAACACTGACCCCTGTGGAACACCCACTGGTCACCTTTCTCCATTTCGAGAAACTCCCTTCAACTACTACTCTCTGTCTCCTGTTGCTCAACCAGTTCTTTATCCACCCAGCTAGAACACCCTGCACACCATGTGACTTCACTTTCTCCATTAGTCTACAATGGGGAACCTTATCAAACGCCTTACTAAAGTCCATGTATATGACATCAACAGTCCCTCCCTCATCTAACAACTTGGTCACTTCCTCAAAGAACTCTATTAAGTTGGTAAGGCACGATCTCCCCCACACAAAACCATGTTGCCCATCACTGATAAGCCCATTCTTTTCCAAATATAAATCAATTTCATCCCTTAGTACACTCTCCAGCAACTTTCCCACCATCGACGTCAGGCTCACTGGTCTGTAGTTACCCGGAATATCCCTACTACCCTTCTTGTACAGGGGGACAACATGAGCAACCTTCCAGTCCTCCGGCACCTCACCTGTATTTAAGGATGCCACAAAGATATCTGTCAGGGCCCCAGCTATTTCCTCTCTCGCCTCCCTCAGCAACCTGGGCTCGATCCCATCCGGTCCTGGGGATTTGTCCACCTTAATAACCTCTAGCCTACCCAACACATCTTCCCTACTTATGTCAACATGATCCAGACTAATCAAACGTCTGTCTCTAATCTCAAGATTCATCATGTTCCTCTCCTCAGTGAACACTGATGCAAAGTAATCATCCAGAATCACACCCATTCTCTCAGGTTCGGCACACAGCCTCCCTTCATTATCCTTTAGTGGACCAATCCTTTCTCTAGTTACCCGCTTGCTTCTTATATAAGAATAAAATACTTTGGGATTCTCCTTAATTCTGCTCACTAAAGTTATCTCGTGACCCCTTTTCGCCCGCTTGATTCCTCGTTTAAGACTTGTCCTGCTCTTCCGATATTCCTCCAGGGCCCGTTCTGTTCTTAGCTGCCTGGACTTTATGTACACTTCCCTTTTCCTCTTGTCTAGTTGCACCATTTCTCCTGTCATCCACGGTTCACGAATCTTGCCCTTCCTATCCTTTGCCTTCAACGGGAGGAAGTGGTCGAGCGAGGGAGCCATGGTTTACTGAGGAAGTTGAATTTCTTGTCAACAGGAAAAGGAAGGCTAATGCTAGGGTGAGACATGAAGGCTCAGTTCGGGCACTTGAGAATTACCAGTTAGCCAAGAAAGACCTAAAGAGAGAGCTAAGAAGAGCCAGGAGGGGGCATGAGAAGTCAATGGCGGATAGGATCAGGGTAAACCCTAAAGCTTTCTGTCAAGGGCAGTTATATATGGAGTCCAAGGAGATAAGAGACCAAGTAAGGATGGCAGATTCCATCCCTAAAGGGCATTTGTGAGCCAGATGGTTTTTCTGACATTTGACTCATGGTCATCATTAGCCTCTTAATTCCAGGTTTTTAAAAATTGAATTCAAATTCCACAATCAGCTGTGGTGAGATTTGAACCCAGGTCCCCAGATTAACAGTGCAGCAATAACACTACTAGACCATCACCTCCCGCTTGGAGCTGACGCTTTTTTTGCTCTCATATTGTGGGGGATATGTCGGGCCATGAGGTTACAGATGGTGCTGGAGTACAGTTCTGCTGCTGCTGCCCACAGCGCCTCATGGATCCCATCCTTGAGTTTGCCAGGCCTGTTGGAGTCTGTCCCATTTAGCAAAGTGATAGTGAGGACGGAGGGGGTGGTTTGTGAGGACGGAGGGGGTGGTTCGTGAGGAGGGAGGGGGTGGTTTGTGAGGACAGAGGGGGTGGTTCGTGAGGAGGGAGGGGGTGGTTTGTGAGGACGGAGGGGGTGGTTTGTG
The DNA here is from genome assembly GCF_037043375.1 of Chiloscyllium plagiosum. NCBI lineage: Eukaryota > Metazoa > Chordata > Chondrichthyes > Orectolobiformes > Hemiscylliidae > Chiloscyllium > Chiloscyllium plagiosum. Next base: position 3,719,058 of record NW_028270146.1, read on the forward strand.
AGGAGGGAGGGGGTGGTTTGTGAGGACAGAGGGGGTGGTTCGTGAGGAGGGAGGGGGTAGTTTGTGAGGACGGAGGGGGTGGTTCGTGAGGAGGGAGGGGGTAGTTTGTGAGGACGGAGGGGGTGGTTCGTGAGGAGGGAGGGGGTGGTTTGTGAGGAGGGAGGGGGTGGTTTGTGAGGAGGGAGGGGTGGTTTGTGAGGAGGGAGGGGGTGGTTTGTGAGGAGGGAGGGGGTGGTTTGTGAGGAGGGAGGGGGTGGTTTGTGAGGAGGGAGGGGTGGATTGTGAGGAGGGAGGGGGTGGTTTGTGAGGAGGGAGGGGTGGTTTGTGAGGAGGGAGGGGGTGGTTTGTGAGGAGGGAGGGGGTGGTTTGTGAGGAGGGAGGGGTGATTTGTGAGGAGGGAGGGGTGGATTGTGAGGAGGGAGGGGTGGTTTGTGAGGAGGGAGGGGTGGATTGTGAGGAGGGAGGGATGTTTTGTGAGGAGGGAGGGGTTGGTTTGTGAGGAGGGAGGGGTTGGTTTGTGAGGAGGGAGGGGTTGGTTTGTGAGGAGGGAGGGAGGTTTGTGAGGAGGGAGGGGTGGATTGTGAGGAGTGGGAGGAGGTTTGTGAGGAGGGAGGGATGGTTTGTGAGGAGGGAGCGGTGGATTGTGAGGAGGGAGGGACCCAGGAGCCGAAGTTCATACTTTGGGGAGTTGGGTTTGAATCCCGAATGGAAACAGGTGGAATTAAATTTCACTTAAATCCAAACATTTGGAAAAGGAAGATACTCCCTTTGACGACCATCTTTGTTGTAAAACCCCACCCGGATCAGGAATGTCTTTGAGGGAATGATATTTGTTGTTTTCACCGGGACTGACCTCCATGTGACTCCAGACCCACAGCAATGTGGTTAGTTTTATTTGTCCTGAGATCTTGGGCAAATTTGCCACAAAACCCAGGTAGGAATTGTTGAAAAACCAAGTTATCTTTGTCTCCTTTTTCTCTCCCCCGTTTTCTCTGTCCTTATCCCTGATCCCCTTCCTGATCCCCATCCAGATCCCCATCCTGTTACCCTTCCTGTTCCCCAACCTGTTCCCCTTCCTGTTCCCCTTCCTGATCCCCATCCTGTTCCTCATCCTGATCCCCATCCTGATCCCCTTCCTGTTCCCCTTCCTGATCCCCATCCTGTTCCCCATCCTGATCCCCATCCTGATCCCCTTCCTGTTCCCCTTCCTGATCCCCATCCTGATCCCCATCCTGTTCCCCATCCTGATCACCATCCTGTTCCTCATCCTGATCCCCATCCTGTTCCCCTCCCTGTTCCCTTCCTGATCCCCATCCTGTTCCCCTTCCTGATCCCCTTCCTGATCACCATCCTGTTGCCCTTCCTGTTCCCCTTCCTGTTCCCCATCCTGTTCCCAATTCTGTTCCCCTTCCTGTGCCCCTTCCTGATCCCCATCCTGTTCCCCATCCTGTTCCCCTTCCTGATCCCCATCCTGTTCCCCATCCTGTTCCCCTTCCTGTGCCCCTTCCTGATCCCCATCCTGTTCCCCATCCTGTTCCCCTTCCTGATCCCCATCCTGTTCCCCATCCTGTTCCCCTTCCTGTGCCCCTTCCTGATCCCCATCCTGTTCCCCATCCTGTTCCCCTTCCTGTTCCCCTTCCTGATCCCCTTCCTGTTCCCCATCCTGATCCCCATCCTGTTCCCCTTCCTGATCCCCTTCCTGTTCCCCTTCCTGTTCCCATTCCTGTTCCCCATCCTGATCCCCTTCCTGTTCCCCTTCCTGTTCCCATTCCTGTTCCCCATCCTGATCCCCTTCCTGTTCCCCTTCATGTTCCCATTCCTGTTCCCCATCCTGATCCCCTTCCTGTTCCCCTTCATGTTCCCATTCCTGTTCCCCTTCCTGTTCCCAATCCTGTTCCCCATCCTGATCCCCTTCCTGTTCCCCTTCCTGTTCCCCTTCCTGTTCCCCATCCTGATCCCCATCCTGTTCCCCATCCTGTTCCCCATCCTGTTCCCCTTCCTGTTCCCCTTCCTGTTCCCCATCCTGTTCCCCATCCTGATCCCCTTCCTGTTCCCCATCCTGTTCCCTTTCCTGTTCCCCATCCTGTTCCCCATCCTGATCCCCATCCTGTTCCCCATCCTGATCCCCTTCCTGATCCCCATCCTGATCCCCATCCTGTTCCCCTTCCTGTTCCCCATCCTGTTCCCCTTCCTGTTCCTCATCCTGATCCCCATCCTGTTCCCCTTCCTGTTCCCCATCCTGTTCCCCTTCCTGTTCCTCATCCTGATCCCCATCCTGATCCCCATCCTGTTCCCCATCCTGTTCCCCATCCTGTTCCCCTTCCTGTTCCCCTTCCTGTTCCCCATCCTGTTCCCCATCCTGATCCCCTTCCTGTTCCCCATCCTGTTCCCTTTCCTGTTCCCCATCCTGTTCCCCATCCTGATCCCCATCCTGTTCCCCTTCCTGTTCCCCATCCTGATCCCCATCCTGTTCCCCATCCTGTTCCCCATCCTGTTCCCCATCCTGATCCCCATCCTGATCCCCTTCCTGTTCCCCATCCTGTTCCCCTTCCTGTTCCCCATCCTGTTCCCCATCCTGATCCCCATCCTGTTCCCCATCCTGATCCCCTTCCTGATCCCCATCCTGATCCCCATCCTGTTCCCCTTCCTGTTCCCCATCCTGTTCCCCTTCCTGTTCCTCATCCTGTTCCCCATCCTGTTCCCCTTCATGTTCCCATTCCTGTTCCCCATCCTGTTCCCCTTCCCGTTCCCCTTCCTGTTCCCCATCCTGATCCCCTTCCTGTTCCCCTTCCTGTTCCCATTCCTGTTCCCCATCCTGATCCCCTTCCTGTTCCCCTTCATGTTCCCATTCCTGTTCCCCATCCTGTTCCCCATCCTGTTCCCCTTCCTGTTCCCCATCCTGTTCCCCTTCATGTTCCCATTCCTGTTCCCCATCCTGATCCCCTTCCTGTTCCCATTCCTGTTCCCCTTCCTGTTCCCATTCTTGTTCCCCTTCCTGATCCCCTTCCTGTTCCCCATCCTGATCCACATCCTGTTCCCAATCCTGTACCCCATCCTGTTCCCCTTCCTGTTCCCCTCCCTGTTCCCCTTCCTGTTCCCATTCTTGTTCCCCTTCCTGATCCCCATCCTGTTCCCCATCCTGATCCCCATCCTGTTCCCCATCCTGTTCCCATTCCTGTTCCCCATCCTGATCCCCTTCCTGTTCCCCATCCTGTTCCCCTTCCTGATCCCCTTCCTGTTCCCCATCCTGATCCCCATCCTGTTCCCATTCCTGTTCCCCATCCTGTTCCCCTTCCTGTTCCCCATCCTGTTCCCATTCCTGTTCCCCATCCAGATCCCCATCCTGTTCCCATTCCTGTTCCCCTTCCTGTTCCCATTCCTGTTCCCCTTCCTGTTCCTGTTCCCCATCCTGTTCCCCTTCCTGTTCCCCATCCTGATCCCCTTCCTGTTCCCCATCCTGTTCCCAGTCCTGTTCCCCTTCCTGATCCCCTTCCTGTTCCCCATCCTGATCCCCTTCCTGATCCCCATCCTGTTCCCCATCCTGTTCCCCTTCCTGTTCCCCATCCTGTTCCCCTTCCTGATCCCCACCCTGTTCCCCATCCTGTTCCCATTCCTGTTCCCCTTCCTGATCCCCATCCTGTTCCCCATCCTGTTCCCCTTCCTGATCCCCATCCTGTTCCCCATCCTGATCCCCACCTGATCCCCATCCTGATCCACTTCCTGATTCCCTTCCTGTTCCCCATCCTGATCCCCTTCCTGATCCCCTTCCTGATCCCCTTCCTGTTCCCCTTCCTGATCCCCTTCCTGATCCCCTTCCTGATCCCCATCCTGTTCCCCATCCTGATCCCCTTCCTGTTCCCCTTCATGTTCCCATTCCTGTTCCCCATCCTGTTCCCCTTCCTGTTCCCCATCCTGTTCCCCTTCCTGTTCCCATTCCTGTTCCCCATCCTGATCCCCACCTGATCCCCATCCTGATCCACTTCCTGATTCCCTTCCTGTTCCCCATCCTGATCCCCTTCCTGATCCCCTTCCTGATCCCCTTCCTGTTCCCCTTCCTGATCCCCTTCCTGATCCCCTTCCTGATCCCCATCCTGTTCCCCATCCTGATCCCCTTCCTGTTCCCCTTCATGTTCCCATTCCTGTTCCCCATCCTGATCCCCTTCCTGTTCCCCTTCATGTTCCCATTCCTGTTCCCATTCCTGTTCCCCATCCTGTTCCCCTTCCTGTTCCCAGTCCTGTTCCCCATCCTGTTCCCCTTCCTGATCCCCTTCCTGTTCCCCTTCATGTTCCCATTCCTGTTCCCCATCCTGTTCCCCTTCCTGTTCACCTTCATGTTCCCATTCCTCTTCCCCATCCTGATCCCCTTCCTGTTCCCCTTCCTGTTCCCATTCCTGTTCCCCATCCTGATCCCCTTCCTGTTCCCCTTCCTGTTCCCCATCCTGTTCCCCTTCATGTTCCCATTCCTGATCCCCATCCTGATCCTCTTCCTGTTCCCCTTCAAGTTCCCATTCCTGTTCCCCATCCTGTTCCCCTTCCTGTTCCCCAACCTGTTCCCCATCCTGATCCACTTCCTGTTCCCATTCCTGTTCCCCTCTCTGATCCCCTTCCTGTTTACCATGCTGATCCCCATCCTGTTCCCAATCCTGTTCCCCTTCCTGTTCCCTATCCTGTTCCCATTCCTGTTCCCCTTCCTGATCCCCTTCCTGTTCCCCATCCTGTTCCCCTTCCTGTTCCCCATCCTGATCCCCTTCCTGTTCCCCATCCTGTTCCCCTTCCTGTTCCCCTTCCGGATCCACATCCTGTTCCCCTTCCTGTTCCCCATCCTGATCCCCTTCCTGTTCCCCATCCTGTTCCCCTTCCTGTTCCCCTTCCGGATCCGCATCCTGTTCCCCTTCCTGATCCCCTCCCTGATCCCCTTCCTGTTCCCCATCCTGTTCCCCATCCTGTTCCCCATCCTGATCCCCTTCCTGATCCCCATCCTGATCCCCATCCTGTTCCCCTTCCTGTTCCCCATCCTGTTCCCCTTCCTGTTCCTCATCCTGATCCCCATCCTGTTCCCCATCCTGTTCCCCTTCCTGTTCCCCTTCCTGTTCCCCATCCTGATCCCCATCCTGTTCCCCTTCCTGACCCCATCCTGTTCCCCTTCCTGTTCCCCATCCTGTTCCCCATCCTGTTCCCCTTCCTGTTCCCCATCCTGATCCCCTTCCTGATCCCGATCCTGTTCCTCTTCCTGATCCCCACCCTGTTCCCCTTCCTGTTCCCCATCCTGTTCCCCATCCTGTTCCCCATTCTGATCCCCATCCTGTTCCCCTTCCTGTTCCCCATCCTGTTCCCCATCCTATTCCCCTTCATGTTCCCCATCCTGTTCCCCATCCTGTTCCCCTTCCTGTTCCCCATCCTGTTCCCCATCCTATTCCCCTTCATGTTCCCCATCCTGATCCCCATCCTGTTCCCCTTCCTGTTTCCCATCCTGATCCCCTTCCTGTTCCCCATCCTGTTCCCCATCCTGTTCCCCTTCCTGTTCCCCTTCATGTTCCCATTCCTGTTCCCCATCCTGTTCCCCTTCCTGTTCCCATTCCTGATCCCCATCCTGTTCCCCTTCCTGTTCCCATTCCTGTTCTCCATCCTGTTCCCCTTCCTGTTCCCATTCCTGTTCCCCATCCTGTTCCCCTTCCTGTTCCCCTTCATGTTCCCCATCCTGTTCCCCTTCATGTTCCCATTCCTGTTCCCCATCCTGATCCCCTTCCTGTTCCCCTTTCTGTTCCACATCCTGATCCCCATCCTGATCCCCTTCCTGTTTCCCATCCTGATCCCCTTCCTGTTCCCCATCCTGTTCCCCATCCTGTTCCCCTTCCTGTTCCCCTTCATGTTCCCATTCCTGTTCCCCATCCTGTTCCCCTTCCTGTTCCCATTCCTGTTCTCCATCCTGTTCCCCTTCCTGTTCCCATTCCTGTTCCCCATCCTGTTCCCCTTCCTGTTCCCCTTTCTGTTCCCCATCCTGTTCCCCATCCTGATCCCCTTCCTGATCCCCATCCTGATCCCCATCCTGTTCCCCTTCCTGTTCCCCTTCCTGTTCCCCTTCATGTTCCCATTCCTGTTCCCCATCCTGTTCCCTTCCTGTTCCCATTCCTGTTCCCCATCCTGTTCCCCTTCCTGTTCCCCTTCATGTTCCCCATCCTGTACCCCTTCATGTTCCCATTCCTGTTCCCCATCCTGATCCCCTTCCTGTTCCCCTTTCTGTTCCACATCCTGATCCCCATCCTGATCCCCTTCCTGTTCCACATCCTGATCCCCATCCTGATCCCCTTCCTGTTCCCCATCCTGTTCCCCATCCTGTTCCCCTTCCTGTTCCCATTCCTGTTCCCCTTCCTGTTCCCATTCCTGTTCCCCATCCTGACCCCCATCCTGTTCCCAATCCTGTTCCCCATCCTGTTCCCCTTCCTGTTCCCCTTCCTGTTCCCCATCCAGATCCCCATCCTGTTCCCATTCCTGTTCCCCTTCCTGTTCCCATTCCTGTTCCCCTTCCTGATCCCCTTGCTGTTCCCCATCCTGTTCCCCTTCCTGTTCCTGTTCCCCATCCTGTTCCCCTTCCTGATCCCCATCCTGTTCCCCATCCTGATCCCCTTCCTGTTCCCCATCCTGTTCCCCATCCCGATCCCCTTCCTGTTCCAATTCCTGTTCCCCTTCCTGATCCCCTTCCTGTTCCCCATCCTGATCCCCTTCCTGATCCCCATCCTGTTACCCATCCTGTTCCCATTCCTGTTCCCCTTCCTGTTCCCCATCCTGTTCCCCATCCTATTCCCCTTCATGTTCCCCATCCTGTTCCCCATCCTGTTCCCCTTCCTGTTCCCCATCCTGTTCCCCATCCTATTCCCCTTCATGTTCCCCATCCTGATCCCCATCCTGTTCCCCATCCTGTTCCCCTTCCTGTTCCCCTTCATGTTCCCATTCCTGTTCTCCATCCTGTTCCCCTTCCTGTTCCCATTCCTGTTCCCCATCCTGTTCCCCTTCCTGTTCCCCTTCATGTTCCCCATCCTGTTCCCCTTCATGTTCCCATTCCTGTTCCCCATCCTGATCCCCTTCCTGTTCCCCTTTCTGTTCCACATCCTGATCCCCATCCTGATCCCCTTCCTGTTTCCCATCCTGATCCCCTTCCTGTTCCCCATCCTGTTCCCCATCCTGTTCCCCTTCCTGTTCCCCTTCATGTTCCCATTCCTGTTCCCCATCCTGTTCCCCTTCCTGTTCCCATTCCTGTTCTCCATCCTGTTCCCCTTCCTGTTCCCATTCCTGTTCCCCATCCTGTTCCCCTTCCTGTTCCCCTTTCTGTTCCCCATCCTGTTCCCCATCCTGATCCCCTTCCTGATCCCCATCCTGATCCCCATCCTGTTCCCCTTCCTGTTCCCCTTCCTGTTCCCCTTCATGTTCCCATTCCTGTTCCCCATCCTGTTCCCTTCCTGTTCCCATTCCTGTTCCCCATCCTGTTCCCCTTCCTGTTCCCCTTCATGTTCCCCATCCTGTACCCCTTCATGTTCCCATTCCTGTTCCCCATCCTGATCCCCTTCCTGTTCCCCTTTCTGTTCCACATCCTGATCCCCATCCTGATCCCCTTCCTGTTCCACATCCTGATCCCCATCCTGATCCCCATCCTGTTCCCCATCCTGTTCCCCATCCAGATCCCCTTCCTGTTCCCATTCCTGTTCCCCTTCCTGTTCCCATTCCTGTTCCTCATCCTGACCCCCATCCTGTTCCCAATCCTGTTCCCCATCCTGTTCCCCTTCCTGTTCCCCTTCCTGTTCCCCATCCAGATCCCCATCCTGTTCCCATTCCTGTTCCCCTTCCTGTTCCCATTCCTGTTCCCCTTCCTGATCCCCTTGCTGTTCCCCATCCTGTTCCCCTTCCTGTTCCTGTTCCCCATCCTGTTCCCCTTCCTGATCCCCATCCTGTTCCCCATCCTGATCCCCTTCCTGTTCCCCATCCTGTTCCCCATCCTGATCCCCTTCCTGTTCCCATTCCTGTTCCCCTTACTGATCCCCTTCCTGTTCCCCATCCTGATCCCCTTCCTGATCCCCATCCTGTTCCCCATCCTGTTCCCCTTCCTGTTCCCCATCCTGTTCCCCTTCCTGTTCCCCATCCTGTTCCCCATGCTGATCACCTTCCTGATCCCCATCCTGTTCCCCATCCTGATCCCCTTCCTGTTCCCCATCCTGTTCCCCTTCCTGTTCCCCATCCTGTTCCCCTTCCTGATCCCCTTCCTGTTCCCCATCCTGTTCCCATTCCTGTTCCCCTTCCTGATCCCCTTCCTGTTCCCCATCCTGATCCCCTTCCTGATCCCCTTCCTGTTCCCCTTTCTGTTCCCCATCCTGTTCCCCATCCTGATCCCCTTCCTGATCCCCATCCTGATCCCCATCCTGTTCCCCTTCCTGTTCCCCTTCCTGTTCCCCTTCATGTTCCCATTCCTGTTCCCCATCCTGTTCCCTTCCTGTTCCCATTCCTGTTCCCCATCCTGTTCCCCTTCCTGTTCCCCTTCATGTTCCCCATCCTGTTCCCCTTCATGTTCCCATTCCTGTTCCCCATCCTGATCCCCTTCCTGTTCCCCTTTCTGTTCCACATCCTGATCCCCATCCTGATCCCCTTCCTGTTCCACATCCTGATCCCCATCCTGATCCCCTTCCTGTTCCCCATCCTGTTCCCCATCCTGATCCCCTTCCTGTTCCCATTCCTGTTCCCCTTCCTGTTCCCATTCCTGTTCCCCATCCTGATCCCCATCCTGTTCCCAATCCTGTTCCCCATCCTGTTCCCCTTCCTGTTCCCCTTCCTGTTCCCCATCCAGATCCCCATCCTGTTCCCATTCCTGTTCCCCTTCCTGTTCCCATTCCTGTTCCCCTTCCTGATCCCCTTGCTGTTCCCCATCCTGTTCCCCTTCCTGTTCCTGTTCCCCATCCTGTTCCCCTTCCTGATCCCCATTCTGTTCCCCATCCTGATCCCCTTCCTGTTCCCCATCCTGTTCCCCATCCTGATCCCCTTCCTGTTCCCATTCCTGTTCCCCTTCCTGATCCCCTTCCTGTTCCCCATCCTGATACCCTTCCTGATCCCCATCCTGTTCCCCATCCTGTTCCCCTTCCTGTTCCCCATCCTGTTCCCCTTCCTGTTCCCCATCCTGTTCCCCATCCTGATCCCCTTCCTGATCCCCATCCTGTTCCCCTTCCTGATCCCCTTCCTGTTCCCCATCCTGTTCCCCTTCCTGATCCCCTTCCTGTTCCCCATCCTGTTCCCATTCCTGTTCCCCTTCCTGATCCCCTTCCTGTTCCCCATCCTGATCCCCTTCCTGATCCCCTTCCTGTTCCCCATCCTGTTCCCCTTCCTGTTCCCCTTCCTGTTCCCCATCCTGTTCCCATTCCTGTTCCCCTTCCTGTTCCCCATCCTGATCTCCTTCCTGATCCCCATCCTGTTCCCATTCCTGATCCCCATCCTGTTCCCCATCCTGATCCCCTTCCTGTTCCCCTTCCTGTTCCCCATCCTTATCCCCTTCCTGATCCCCTTCCTGATCCACTTCCTGATTCCCTTCCTGTTCCACATCCTGATCCCCATCCTGATCCCCTTCCTGTTCCCCATCCTGTTCCCCATCCTGATCCCCTTCCTGTTCCCATTCCTGTTCCCCTTCCTGTTCCCATTCCTGTTCCCCATCCTGATCCCCATCCTGTTCCCAATCCTGTTCCCCATCCTGTTCCCCTTCCTGTTCCCCTTCCTGTTCCCCATTCCTGTTCCCCATCCTGTTCCCATTCCTGTTCCCCTTCCTGTTCCCATTCCTGTTCCCCTTCCTGATCCCCTTGCTGTTCCCCATCCTGTTCCCCTTCCTGTTCCTGTTCCCCATCCTGTTCCCCTTCCTGATCCCCATTCTGTTCCCCATCCTGATCCCCTTCCTGTTCCCCATCCTGTTCCCCATCCTGATCCCCTTCCTGTTCCCATTCCTGTTCCCCTTCCTGATCCCCTTCCTGTTCCCCATCCTGATCCCCTTCCTGATCCCCATCCTGTTCCCCATCCTGTTCCCCTTCCTGTTCCCCATCCTGTTCCCCATCCTGATCCCCTTCCTGATCCCCATCCTGTTCCCCTTCCTGATCCCCTTCCTGTTCCCCATCCTGTTCCCCTTCCTGTTCCCCATCCTGTTCCCCTTCCTGATCCCCTTCCTGTTCCCCATCCTGTTCCCATTCCTGTTCCCCATCCTGATCCCCTTCCTGTTCCCCTTTCTGTTCCACATCCTGATCCCCATCCTGATCCCCTTCCTGTTCCACATCCTGATCCCCATTCTGATCCCCTTCCTGTTCCCATTCCTGTTCCCCATCCTGATCCCCATCCTGTTCCCAATCCTGTTCCCCATCCTGTTCCCCTTCCTGTTCCCCTTCCTGTTCCCCATCCAGATCCCCATCCTGTTCCCATTCCTGTTCCCCTTCCTGTTCCCATTCCTGTTCCCCTTCCAGATCCCCTTGCTGTTCCCCATCCTGTTCCCCTTCCTGTTCCTGTTCCCCATCCTGTTCCCCTTCCTGATCCCCATTCTGTTCCCCATCCTGATCCCCTTCCTGTTCCCCATCCTGTTCCCCATCCTGATCCCCTTCCTGTTCCCATTCCTGTTCCCCTTCCTGATCCCCTTCCTGTTCCCCATCCTGATCCCCTTCCTGATCCCCATCCTGTTCCCCATCCTGTTCCCCTTCCTGTTCCCCATCCTGTTCCCCATCCTGATCCCCTTCCTGATCCCCATCCTGTTCCCCTTCCTGATCCCCTTCCTGTTCCCCATCCTGTTCCCCTTCCTGTTCCCCATCCTGTTCCCCTTCCTGATCCCCATCCTGTTCCCCATCCTGTTCCCCTTCCTGTTCCCCTTCCTGATCCCCTTCCTGTTCCCCATCCTGATCCCCTTCCTGATCCCCTTCCTGTTCCCCATCCTGTTCCCCTTCCTGTTCCCCTTCCTGTTCCCCATCCTGTTCCCATTCCTGTTCCCCTTCCTGTTCCCCATCCTGATCCCCTTCCTGATCCCCATCCTGTTCCCATTCCTGATCCCCATCCTGTTCCCCATCCTGATCCCCTTCCTGTTCCCCTTCCTGTTCCCCATCCTTATCCCCTTCCTGATCCCCTTCCTGATCCACTTCCTGATTCCCTTCCTGTTCCCCATCCTGATCCCCTTCCTGATCCCCTTCCTGATCCCCTTCCTGTTCCCCATCCTGATCCCCTTCCTGATCCCCTTCCTGATCCCCATCCTGTTCCCCATCCTGATCCCCTTCCTGATCCCCATCCTGTTCCCATTCCTGATCCCCATCCTGTTCCCCATCCTGATCCCCTTCCTGTTCCCCTTCCTGTTCCCCATCCTTATCCCCTTCCTGATCCCCTTCCTGATCCACTTCCTGATTCCCTTCCTGTTCCCCATCCTGATCCCCGTCCTGATCCCCTTCCTGATCCCCTTCCTGTTCCCCATCCTGATCCCCTTCCTGATCCCCTTCCTGATCCCCATCCTGTTCCCCATCCTGATCCCCACCTGATCCCCATCCTGTTCCCCTTCCTGATCCCCTTCCTGATCCCCTTCCTGATCCCCATCCTGCTCCCCTTCCTGATCCCCATCCTGTTCCCCATCCTGTTCCCCATCCTGATCCCCTTCCTGTTCCCCTTCCTGTTCCCCTTCCTGATCCCCTTCCTGATCCCCATCCTGTTCCCCTTCCTGATCCCCTTCCTGTTCCCCATCCTGATCCCCTTCCTGATCCCCATCCTGTTCCCCATCCTGTTCCCCTTCCTGTTCCCCATCCTGTTCCCCTTCCTGTTCCCCATCCTGTTCCCCATCCTGATCCCCATCCTGATCCCCTTCCTGATCCCCTTCCTGATCCCCTTCCTGTTCCCCATCCTGATCCCCTTCCTGATCCCCTTCCTGATCCCCATCCTGTTCCCCATCCTGATCCCCTTCCTGATCCCCATCCTGTTCCCATTCCTGATCCCCATCCTATTCCCCATCCTGATCCCCTTCCTGTTCCCCTTCCTGTTCCCCATCCTTATCCCCTTCCTGATCCCCTTCCTGATCCACTTCCTGATTCCCTTCCTGTTCCCCATCCTGATCCCCGTCCTGATCCCCTTCCTGATCCCCTTCCTGTTCCCCATCCTGATCCCCTTCCTGATCCCCTTCCTGATCCCTTTCCTGATCCCCATCCTGTTCCCCTTCCTGATCCCCTTCCTGATTCCCTTCCTGATCCCCTTCCTGTTCCCCTTCCTGTTCCCCATCCTGATCCCCTTCCTGTTTTGACTCCTGCCTCTTCCTACTCTTTCCTTATCTTGCTCTTCCATTAATCCTTTTCTGTCTTCCTTTCTCAACCTCTCTTCCTACTCTCTCTTTATTTTCTCTGTCCGTTTTTTCTGCCTCTCTCGTCCCATCTCCCTCTTCCCTTTTCAAACTTTATCTCAATCATCACCCTCTTTTCTCTTTCTTGTGCCCTTTGCCTCTCTCCCTCCTGTCTCTCTCTCTCCTTTTCCTTCTCTCCCTCCCTCCCTTCTTTCACTGTCGTTTTGGTGGGTTCTATTATTTTCATGGTGATGGATGAGTGACATCGCTGAGCTGGCAGCACCTCATCCCGGAGACCTGGATGACAAATTGGAGCTTCCAGTGATTTTAATGAATGAACCTGCAGTGCCAAGACTCGGGCTGCCCTGGGAAACAGGCTGTGGATCGGTCCCCATGGAGGGGAGGAGGGGGATTCAGTCACCAACCCCAGAAGCAGCCCCAGGTCCTGCTGAGGTTGACGGATCACTGCTCGGCACTGGATCGGAAAACAGGAGGTGTTAGTGTCCAATGTACAGCCTCAGCAAGGGAGGGAGACTGGGTTTGTGTGAGGGAGTGTCAGAGTGAGGGAGTGAGTGTGTGAAGGTGTGAATAGGTGAGGGAGTGAGTGTGTCAGAGAGAGTAGGTTTGTGAGCGAGTGAGGGTGTAAGCGAGTGAGTGTACAAGGGAGAGTGGGTTTGCGATGGAGTGAGTGTGAGGAAGTGTCGGTAACTGTGTAAGTGTGTGCCATGGAATGTGTGAGTGTGTGTACAGGTGAGTGTGTGTACAGGTGAGTGTGTGTACAGGTGAGTGTGTGAGGGAACACGTGTGCAAATGTGAACATGTGCAAGACAGTGAGAGAGCAAATTGGCGTGAGTTTATCTGTTCAGTTTTATTAATTCACAAGAAGTGGGCGTCACTGGCTGGGCCCAGCATTTATTACCCCGTCCCTAGTTGCCCCCTTGAGAAGGTGGGGGTGAGCTGCCTTCTTGACCCGCTGCAGTCCCTGTGCTGTGGGTAGACCCACAATGCCCCTGAGGGAGGGAATTCCAGGATCCTGACCCAGTGACAGTGAAGGAACGGTGATGTATTTCCGAGTCAGGATGGTGAGGGGCTCGGAGGGGAACCTGCAGGGGGTGGTGTTCCCATGTATCTGCTGTCCTTGTCCTTCTGGATGGAAGTGACCGTGGGTTTGGAAGGTGCTGCCTGAGGGTCTTTGGTGAGTTTCTGCAGTGCACCTTGTAGATGGTACACACTGCTGTTACTGAGCGTCGGTGGGGGAGGGGGGGGGTGTTTGTGGATGTGGGGCCAATCAAGCGGCTGCTTTGTCCTGGATGGTGTCAAGCTCCTTGAGTGTTGTTGGCGCTGCCACTATCCAGGGCAAGTGGGGAGTATTCCATCACACTCCTGACCTGTGCCTTGTAGATGGTGGAACAGGCTTTGGGGAGTCAGTAGGGGAGTTACTCGCTGCAGGATTCCTAGCCTCTGACCTGCTGTTATAGCCACTGTGTTTATGTGGTGAGTCCAGTTGAGTTCCTGCTTAATGATAACTCTCAGGATGTTAACAGTGGGGACTGGGAGCCGTTTAGATTTCCAAGGGATGTTCAATATGGAGGGGGACTGGTTTATCAACTGCTGGAGAATGGTTTTCTTGCCCATGTTTCAACTGATGCTATGAGACTCCATGATGCTCAGAGTCAATGCTGGGGACTCTGAGGGTAACTCCCTCCTGGATGTATCCCACTGTGTGACCCCCTCTGCTGGGTCTGTCCTACTGATGGGACAGGATATATCCAGGGATGGTGATGGTGGGGTCTGGGACACTGTGAGCTATGATTAAGTCTCTCTCTCTTTCTCAATCACTGCTTTTTTTATATAAAATCCCTACAGTGCATAAAGAGGCCAATTGAGTCAACACCAACACCTCTGCACAGCAACCCACCTTGACCCATAACCCCCTGCCCTATCCCTGTGACCCTGTATTTCCCATGCCACATCTATCCTGACCTGCACATCTTTGGACTGTGGGAGGAAACCGGAGCACCCGGAGGAAACCTACGCAGACACGGGGAGAATGTGCAAACTCCACTCAGGCAGTCGCCTGAGGCAGGAATCGAACCCAGGTCCCTAGCGCTGTGAGGCAACAGTGCTAACCACTGAGCCACTCTGTCACCCTTCTCTTGCTATCTGTCTCTTCCTATCTCCCTCACTGTCTGTCCTTCTGTCTTTCTATTTCTCTCACTCTCTCCCCCTCCCACCTTCCCCTCTCTGTCTCTCTTCATCTCTCCCTGTCTGTCTTTGACACACTCTCTCCCTCACACTACCGCTCTGGCACTCTCTCTTCCTCTGTCTTCTCTCTCACACTCTGTCTCTCCCGCTATCTCGCTGGCACTCTCTCTCCCTCCATCTGTCTCTCTCTGACACTCTCTCCCTCTGTCTCTCTCTGACATTCTCTCCCTCTCTCTCTGACACTCTCTCCCTCTGTCTCTCTCTGACATTCTCTCCCTCTGTCTCTCTCTGACACTCTCTCCCTCTGTCTCTCTCTGACACTCTCTCCCTTTGTCTCTCTCTGACACTCTCCATCGGTCTCTCTCTGACACTCTCTCCCTCTGTCTCTCTCTGACACTCTCTCCCTCTGTCTCCCTCTGACACTCTCTCTCCGACACTCTCTCTCCCTCCATCTCTCTGACACTCTCTCCCTCTGTCTCTCTCTAACACTTTCTCCCTCTGTCTCTCTCTGACGCTCTCTCCCTCTGTCTCTTTCTAACGTGCTCTCCCTCCCTCTCTCTCTGACGCTCTCTCCCTCTGTCTGTCTCTGACACTCTCTCCCTCTGTCTCTCTCTGACGCTCTCTCCCTCTGTCTGTCTCTGACACTCTCTCCCTCTGTCTGTCTCTGATACTCTCTCCCTCTGTCTCTCTCTAACACTCTCTCCCTCTGTCTCTCTCTGACACTCTCTCTCCCTCTGTCTCTCTCTGACACTCTCTCCCTCTGTCTCTCTCTGACACTCTCTCTCCCTCTCTCTGACGCTCTCCCTCCATCTGTCTCTGACACTCTCTCCCTCTGTCTCTCTCTGACACTCTCTCCCTCTGTCTCTGACACTCTCTCCCTCTGTCTCTCTCTGACACTCTCTCCCTCTGTCTCTCTCTGACACTCTCTCCCACCATCTCTCTCTGACACTCTCTCTCCCTCTGTCTCTCTCTGACGCTCTCTCCCTCTGTCTCTCTCTGACTCTCTCTCTCTCCCTCTGTCTCTGACACTGTCTCTCACTCTGTCTCTCTCTGACACTCACTCCCTCTGTCTCTCTCTGACTCTGTCTCTCCCTCTCTCTCTGATGCTCTCTCCCTCCATCTGTCTCTGACATTCACTCCCTCTGTCTCTCTCTGACACTCTCTCCCTCTGTCTCTGACACTCTCTCCCTCCGTCTCTGTCAGACACTCTCTCCCTCCATCTCTCTCTGACACTCTCTCCCTCTGTCTCTCTCTGACACTCTCTCCCTCTGTCTCTGACACTCTCTCCCTCCGTCTCTGTCGGACACTCTCTCCCTCTATCTCTCTCTGACACTCTCTCCCTCCATCTCTCTCTGAAACTCTCTCCCTCTGTCTCTCTCTGACACTCTCTCCCTCTGTCTCTGACACTCTCTCCCTGTGTGTCTCTCTAACACTCTCTCCCTCCATCTCTCTCTGACACTCTCTCCCTCTGTCTCTGACACTCTCTCCCTCTGTCTCTGACACTCTCTCCCTGTGTCTCTCTCTGACGCTCTCTCCCTCCATCTCTCTCTGACACTCTCTCCCTCTGTCTCTCTCTGACACTCTCTCTCCCTCTGTCTCTCTCTGATGCTCTCTCCCTCCATCTCTCTCTGACACTCTCTCCCTCCGCCTCTCTCTGACACTCTCTCCCTCTGTCTCTCTCTGACGCTCGCACCCTCCGTCTCTCTCTGACACTCTCTCCCTGTCTCTCTCTGACAATCTCTCCCTCTGTGTCTCTCTGACACTCTCTCCCTCCATCTCTGACACTCTCTCCCTCTGTCTCTCTCTGACACTCTCTCCCTCTGTCTCTCTCTGAGACTCTCTCTCCCTCTGTCTCTCTCTGACACTCTCTCCCTCTGTCTCTCTCTGACACTCTCTCTCCCTCTGTCTCTCTCTGACACTCTCTTCCTCTGTCTCTCTCTGACACTCTCCCTCTGTCTCTCTCTGACACTCTCTCCCTCCATCTCTGACACTCTCTCCCTCTGTCTCTCTCTGACACTCTCTCCCTCTGTCTCTCTCTGAGACTCTCTCTCCCTCTGTCTCTCTCTGACACTCTTTCCCTCTGTCTCTCCCTGACACTCTCTCCCTCTGTCTCTCTCTGACACTCTCTCCCTCTGTCTCTCTCTAACACTCTCTCCCTCTGTCTCTCTCTCACACTCTCTCCCTCTGTCTCGCTCTCCCTCCATCTCTCTCTGACACTCTCTCCCTCTTTGTCTCTCTGACACTCTCTCCATCTGTCTCTCTCTGACACTCTCTCCCTCCATCTCTCTCTGACACTCTCTCCCTCTGTCTCTCTCTGACACTCTCTCTCTCCATCCCTCTCTGACACTCTCTCCCTCTGTCTCTCTCCGACACTCTCTCCCTCCATCTCTCTCTGACACTCTCTCCCTCTGTCTCTCTCTGACACTCTCTCTCCCTTTGTCTCTCTCTGACACTCTCTCCCTCTGTCTCTCTCTGACACTCTCTCCATCTGTCTCTCTCTGACATTCTCTCCCTCTGTCTCTCTCTGACACTCTCTCCCTCTGTCTCTCTCTAACACTCTCTCTCCCTCCGTCTCTCTCTGACTCTCTCTCCCTCTGTCTCTCTCTGACACTCTCTCTCCCTCTGTCTCTCTCTGACACTCTTTCCCTCTGTCTCCCTCTGACACTCTCTCTCCCTCTGTCTCTGACACTCTCTCCCTCTGTCTCTGAAACTCTCTCCCTCTGTCTCTCTCTGACACTCTCTCCCTCTGTCTCCCTCTGACACTCTCCCTCCCTCTGTCTTTCCCTGACACTCTCTCCCTCTGTCTCTCTCTGACACTCTCTCCCTCTGTCTCTCGCTGACACTCTCTCCCTCTGTCTCTCTCTGACACTCTCTCCCTCTGTCTCTCTCTGACATTCTCTCCCTCTGTCTCTCTCTGACACTCTCTCCCTCTGTCTCTCTCGAACACTCTCTCTCCCTCTGTCTCTCTCTGATGCTCTCTCCCTCCATCTCTCTCTGACACTCTCTCCCTCTGTCTCTCTCTGACACTCTCTCCCTCCATCTCTCTCTGACACTCTCTCCCTCCATCTCTCTCTGACACTCTCTCCCTCCATCTCTCTCTGACACTCTCTCCCTCTGTCTCTCTCTGACACTCTCTACCTCCATCTCTCTCTGACACTCTCTCTCCCTCTGTCTCTCTCTGATGCTCTCTCCCTCCATCTCTCTCTGACACTCTCTCCCTCCATCTCTCTCTGACACCCTCTCCCTCTGTCTCTCTCTGACACTCTCTCCCTCCATCTCTCTCTGACACTCTCTACCTCCATCTCTCTCTGACATTCTCTCTCCCTCTGTCTCTCTCTGATGCTCTCTCCCTCCATCTCTCTCTGACACTCTCTCCCTCCGTCTCTCTCTGACACTCTCTCCCTCTGTCTCTCTCTGACACTCTCTCCCTCTGTCTCTCTCTGACACTCTCTCTCCCTCTGTCTCTCTCTGATGCTCTCCCTCCATCTCTCTCTGACACTCTCTCCCTCCGTCTCTCTCTGACACTCTCTCCCTCTGTCTCTCTCTGACACTCTCTCCCTCTGTCTCTCTCTGACACTCTCTCTCCCTCTGTCTCTCTCTGATGCTCTCTCCCTCCATCTCTCTCCGGCACTCTCTCCCTCCATCTCTCTCTGACGCTCTCTCCCTCCATCTCTCTCTGACACTCTCTCCCTCTGTCTCTCTCTGACACTCTCTCTCCCTCTGTCTCTCTCTGATGCTCTCTCCCTCCATCTCTCTCTGACACTCTCTCCCTCCGCCTCTCTCTGACACTCTCTCCCTCTGTCTCTCTCTGACGCTCGCACCCTCCGTCTCTCTCTGACACTCTCTCCCTGTCTCTCTCTGACAATCTCTCCCTCTGTGTCTCTCTGACACTCTCTCCCTCCATCTCTGACACTCTCTACCTCTGTCTCTCTCTGACACTCTCTCCCTCTGTCTCTCTCTGAGACTCTCTCTCCCTCTGTCTCTCTCTGACACTCTCTCCCTCTGTCTCTCTCTGACACTCTCTCTCCCTCTGTCTCTCTCTGACACTCTCTTCCTCTGTCTCTCTCTGACACTCTCCCTCTGTCTCTCTCTGACACTCTCTCCCTCCATCTCTGACACTCTCTCCCTCTGTCTCTCTCTGACACTCTCTCCCTCTGTCTCTCTCTGAGACTCTCTCTCCCTCTGTCTCTCTCTGACACTCTTTCCCTCTGTCTCTCCCTAACACTCTCTCCCTCTGTCTCTCTCTGACACTCTCTCCCTCTGTCTCTCTCTGACACTCTTTCCCTCTGTCTCTCCCTAACACTCTCTCCCTCTGTCTCTCTCTGACACTCTCTCCCTCTGTCTCTCTCTAACACTCTCTCCCTCTGTCTCTCTCTCACACTCTCTCCCTCTGTCTCGCTCTCCCTCCATCTCTCTCTGACACTCTCTCCCTCTTTGTCTCTCTGACACTCTCTCCCTCTGTCTCTCTCTGACACTCTCTCCCTCCACCTCTCTCTGACACTCTCTCCCTCTGTCTCTCTCTGACACTCTCTCCCTCCATCTCTCTCTGACACTCTCTCCCTCTGTCTCTCTCTGACACTCTCTCCCTCTGTCTCTCTCTGACACTCTCTCTCTCTCCATCCCTCTCTGACACTCTCTCCCTCTGTCTCTCTCTGACACTCTCTCCCTCCATCTCTCTCTGACACTCTCTCCCTCTGTCTCTCTCTGACACTCTCTCCCTCTGTCTCTCTCTGACACTCTCTCTCCCTTTGTCTCTCTCTGACACTCTCTCCCTCTGTCTCTCTCTGACACTCTCTCCATCTGTCTCTCTCTGACATTCTCTCCCTCTGTCTCTCTCTGACACTCTCTCCCTCTGTCTCTCTCTAACACTCTCTCTCCCTCTGTCTCTCTCTGACACTCTCTCACTCTGTCTCTCTCTGACACTCTCCCCCTCTGTCTCTCTCTGACACTCTCTCCCTCTGTCTCTCTCTGACACTCTTTCCCTCTGTCTCCCTCTGACACTCTCTCTCCCTCTGTCTCTGACACTCTCTCCCTCTGTCTCTGAAACTCTCTCCCTCTGTCTCTCTCTGACACTCTCTCCCTCTGTCTCCCTCTGACACTCTCCCTCCCTCTGTCTTTCCCTGACACTCTCTCCCTCTGTCTCTCTCTGACACTCTCTCCCTCTGTCTCTCGCTGACACTCTCTCCCTCTGTCTCTCTCTGACATTCTCTCCCTCTGTCTCTCTCTGACACTCTCTCCCTCTGTCTCTCTCGAACACTCTCTCTCCCTCTGTCTCTCTCTGACACTCTCTCCCTCCATCTCTCTCCCTCTGTCTCTCTCTGACACTCTCTCCCTCCATCTCTCTCTGACACTCTCTCCCTCCATCTCTCTCCCTCTGTCTCTCTCTGACACTCTCTCCCTCCATCTCTCTCTGACACTCTCTCCCTCCATCTCTCTCTGACACTCTCTCCCTCTGTCTCTCTCTGACACTCTCTCCCTCTGTCTCTCTCTGACACTCTCTACCTCCATCTCTCTCTGACACTCTCTCTCCCTCTGTCTCTCTCTGATGCTCTCTCCCTCCATCTCTCTCTGACACTCTCTCCCTCCATCTCTCTCTGACATTCTCTCTCCCTCTGTCTCTCTCTGATGCTCTCTCCCTCCATCTCTCTCTGACACTCTCTCCCTCCGTCTCTCTCTGACACTCTCTCCCTCTGTCTCTCTCTGACACTCTCTCCCTCTGTCTCTCTCTGACACTCTCTCTCCCTCTGTCTCTCTCTGATGCTCTCTCCCTCCATCTCTCTCTGACACTCTCTCCCTCCGTCTCTCTCTGACACTCTCTCCCTCTGTCTCTCTCTGACACTCTCTCCCTCTGTCTCTCTCTGACACTCTCTCTCCCTCTGTCTCTCTCTGATGCTCTCTCCCTCCATCTCTCTCCGGCACTCTCTCCCTCCATCTCTCTCTGACACTCTCTCCCTCTGTCTCTCTCTGACACTCTCTCCCTCTCTCTCTGATGCTCTCTCCCTCCCTCTCTCTGACACTCTCTGCCTCTGTCTCTCTCTGACACACTCTCCCTCTATCTCTGACACTCTCTCCCTCTGTCTCTCTCTGACACTCTCTCCCTCTATCTCTCTCTGACAATCTCTCCCTCTGTCTCTCTCTGACACTCTCTCCCTCTGTCTCTCTCTAACACTCTCCCTCCCTCTGTCTCTCTCTTACTCTCTCTCCCTCTGTCTCTCTCTGACACTCTCTCCCTCTGTCTCTCTCTGACACACTCTCCCTCTGTCTCTCTCTGACACTCTCTCTCCCTCTGTCTCTCTCTGACAATCTCTCCCTCTGTGTCTCTCTGACACTCTCTCCCTCTGTCTCTCTCTGACACTCTCTCCCTCTGTCTCTCTCTGACACTCTCTCCCTCTGTCTCTCTCTGACAATCTCTCCCTCTGTCTCTCTCTGACACACTCTCCCTCTGTCTCTCTCTAACACTCTCTCCCTCTGTCTCTCTCTCACACTCTCTCCCTCTGACACTCTCTCCCTCCATCTCTCTCTGACACTCTCTCCCTCTTTGTCTCTCTGACACTCTCTCCCTCTGTCTCTCTCTGACACTCTCTCCCTCCATCTCTCTCTGACACTCTCACCCTCTGTGTCTATCTGACACTCTCTCTCTCTCCATCTCTCTCTGACACTCTCTCCCTCTGTCTCTCTCTGACACTCTCTCCCTCCATCTCTCTCTGGCACTCTCTCCCTCTGTCTCTCTCTGACATCTCTCCGACACTCTCTCTCTCCATCTCTCTCTGACACTCTCTCCCTCTCTCTCTCTCTGATGCTCTCTCCCTCCATCTCTCTCTGACACTCTCTCCCTCCGTCTCTCTCTGACACTCTCTCCCTCTGTCTCTCTCTGACACTCTCTCTCCCTCTGTCTCTCTCTGATGCTCTCTCCCTCCATCTCTCTCTGGCACTCTCTCCCTCCATCTCTCTCTGGCACTCTCTCCCTCTGTCTCTCTCTGACACTCTCTCCCTCTGTCTCTCTCTGACACTCTCTCTCTCCATCTTTCTCTGACACTCTCTCCCTCTGTCTCTCTCTGACACTGTCTCCCTCCATCTCTCTCTGACACTCTCTCCCTCTGTCTCTCTCTGACACTCTCTACCTCCATCTGTCTCTGACATTCTCTCTCCCTCTGTCTCTCTATGATGCTCTCTCCCTCCATCTCTCTCTGACACTCTCTCCCTCCGTCTCTCTCTGACACTCTCTCCCTCTGTCTCTCTCTGACACTCTCTCCCTCTGTCTCTCTCTGACACTCTCTCTCCCTCTGTCTCTCTCTGACACTCTCTCCCTCTGTCTCTCTCTGACACTCTCTCCCTCTGTCTCTGACACTCTCTCTCCCTCTGTCTCTCTCTGACACTCTCTCCCTCCATCTCTCTCTGACACTCTCTCCCTCTGTCTCTCTCTGACACTCTCTCTCTCCATCTCTCTCTGACACTCTCTCCCTCTGTCTCTCTCTGACACTCTCTCCCTCCATCTCTCTCTGGCACTCTCTCCCTCCATCTCTCTCTGGCACTCTCTCCCTCTGTCTCTCTCTGACACTCTCTCCCTCTGTCTCTCTCTGACACTCTCTCCCTCCATCTCTCTCTGACACTCTCTCCCTCCATCTCTCTCTGACACTCTCTCCCTCTGTCTCTCTCTGACACTCTCTCCCTCCGTCTCTCTCTGACACTCTCTCCCTCTGTCTCTCTCTGACACTCTCTCCCTCCATCTCTCTCTGACACTCTCTCTCCCTCTGTCTCTCTCTGATGCTCTCTCCCTCCATCTCTCTCTGACACTCTCTCCCTCCATCTCTCTCTGACACTCTCTCCCTCTGTCTCTCTCTGACACTCTCTCCCTCCATCTCTCTCTGACACTCTCTCCCTCCATCTCTCTCTGACACTCTCTCCCTCTGTCTCTCTCTGACACTCTCTACCTCCTTCTCTCTCTGACACTCTCTCTCCCTCTGTCTCTCTCTGACACTCTCTCCCTCTGTCTCTCTCTGACACTCTCTCCCTCTGTCTCTGACACTCTCTCTCCCTCTGTCTCTCTCTGACACTCTCTCCCTCCATCTCTCTCTGACACTCTCTCCCTCTGTCTCTCTCTGACACTCTCTCTCTCCATCTCTCTCTGACACTCTCTCCCTCTGTCTCTCTCTGACACTCTCTCCCTCCATCTCTCTCTGGCACTCTCTCCCTCCATCTCTCTCTGGCACTCTCTCCCTCTGTCTCTCTCTGACACTCTCTCCCTCTGTCTCTCTCTGACACTCTCTCCCTCCATCTCTCTCTGACACTCTCTCCCTCCATCTCTCTCTGACACTCTCTCCCTCCATCTCTCTCTGACACTCTCTCCCTCCGTCTCTCTCTGACACTCTCTCCCTCTGTCTCTCTCTGACACTCTCTCCCTCTGTCTCTCTCTGACACTCTCTCTCCCTCTGTCTCTCTCTGATGCTCTCTCCCTCCATCTCTCTCTGACACTCTCTCCCTCTGTCTCTCTCTGACACTCTCTCCCTCCATCTCTCTCTGACACTCTCTCCCTCTGTCTCTCTCTGACACTCTCTACCTCCATCTCTCTCTGACATTCTCTCTCCCTCTGTCTCTCTATGATGCTCTCTCCCTCCATCTCTCTCTGACACTCTCTCCCTCCGTCTCTCTCTGACACTCTCTCCCTCTGTCTCTCTCTGACACTCTCTCCCTCTGTCTCTCTCTGACACTCTCTCTCCCTCTGTCTCTCTCTGATGCTCTCTCCCTCCATCTCTCTCTGACACTCTGTCCCTCCATTTCTCTCTGACACTCTCTCCCTCTGTCTCTCTCTGACACTCTCTACCTCCATCTCTCTCTGACACTCTCTCTCCCTCTGTCTCTCTCTGACACTCTCTCTCCCTCTGTCTCTCTCTGATGCTCTCTCCCTCCATCTCTCTCTGACACTCTCTCCCTCCGTCTCTCTCTGACACTCTCTCCCTCTGTCACTCTCTGACACTCTCTCCCTCCATCTCTCTCTGACACTCTCTCTCCCTCTGTCTCTCTCTGATGCTCTCTCCCTCCATCTCTCTCTGACACTCTCTCCCTCCATCTCTCTCTGACACTCTCTCCCTCTGTCTCTCTCTGACACTCTCTCTCTCCATCTCTCTCTGACACTCTCTCCCTCTGTCTCTCTCTGACACTCTCTCCCTCCATCTCTCTCTGGCACTCTCTCCCTCCATCTCTCTCTGGCACTCTCTCCCTCTGTCTCTCTCTGACACTCTCTCCCTCTGTCTCTCTCTGACACTCTCTCCCTCCATCTCTCTCTGACACTCTCTCCCTCCATCTCTCTCTGACACTCTCTCCCTCCATCTCTCTCTGACACTCTCTCCCTCCGTCTCTCTCTGACACTCTCTCCCTCTGTCTCTCTCTGACACTCTCTCCCTCTGTCTCTCTCTGACACTCTCTCTCCCTCTGTCTCTCTCTGATGCTCTCTCCCTCCATCTCTCTCTGACACTCTCTCCCTCTGTCTCTCTCTGACACTCTCTCCCTCCATCTCTCTCTGACACTCTCTCCCTCTGTCTCTCTCTGACACTCTCTACCTCCATCTCTCTCTGACATTCTCTCTCCCTCTGTCTCTCTATGATGCTCTCTCCCTCCATCTCTCTCTGACACTCTCTCCCTCCGTCTCTCTCTGACACTCTCTCCCTCTGTCTCTCTCTGACACTCTCTCCCTCTGTCTCTCTCTGACACTCTCTCTCCCTCTGTCTCTCTCTGATGCTCTCTCCCTCCATCTCTCTCTGACACTCTGTCCCTCCATTTCTCTCTGACACTCTCTCCCTCTGTCTCTCTCTGACACTCTCTACCTCCATCTCTCTCTGACACTCTCTCTCCCTCTGTCTCTCTCTGACACTCTCTCTCCCTCTGTCTCTCTCTGATGCTCTCTCCCTCCATCTCTCTCTGACACTCTCTCCCTCCGTCTCTCTCTGACACTCTCTCCCTCTGTCACTCTCTGACACTCTCTCCCTCCATCTCTCTCTGACACTCTCTCTCCCTCTGTCTCTCTCTGATGCTCTCTCCCTCCATCTCTCTCTGACACTCTCTCCCTCCATCTCTCTCTGACACTCTCTCCCTCTGTCTCTCTCTGACACTCTCTCCCTCCATCTCTCTCTGACACTCTCTCCCTCCATCTCTCTCTGACACTCTCTCCCTCTGTCTCTCTCTGACACTCTCTACCTCCTCTCTCTGACACTCTCTCTCCCTCTGTCTCTCTCTGACACTCTCTCCCTCTGTCTCTCTGTGACACTCTCTCCCTCTGTCTCTGACACTCTCTCTCCCTCTGTCTCTCTCTGACACTCTCTCCCTCCATCTCTCTCTGACACTCTCTCCCTCTGTCTCTCTCTGACACTCTCTCTCTCCATCTCTCTCTGACACTCTCTCCCTCTGTCTCTCTCTGACACTCTCTCCCTCCATCTCTCTCTGGCACTCTCTCCCTCTGTCTCTCTCTGACACTCTCTCCCTCTGTCTCTCTCTGACACTCTCTCCCTCCATCTCTCTCTGACACTCTCTCCCTCTGTCTCTCTCTGACACTCTCTACCTCCATCTCTCTCTGACATTCTCTCTCCCTCTGTCTCTCTCTGATGCTCTCTCCCTCCATCTCTCTCTGACACTCTCTCCCTTCGTCTCTCTCTGACACTCTCTCCCTCTGTCTCTCTCTGACACTCTCTCCCTCTGTCTCTCTCTGACACTCTCTCTCCCTCTGTCTCTCTCTGACACTCTCTCCCTCTGTCTCTCTCTGACACTCTCTCCCTCTGTCTCTCTCTCTCCCTCTGTCTCTCTCTGATGCTCTCTCCCTCCATCTCTCTCTGACACTCTCTCCCTCCATTTCTCTCTGACACTCTCTCCCTCTGTCTCTCTCTGACACTCTCTCCCTCCATCTCTCTCTGACACTCTCTCCCTCTGTCTCTCTCTGACACTCTCTACCTCCATCTCTCTCTGACACTCTCTCTCCCTCTGTCTCTCTCTGACACTCTCTCTCCCTCTGTCTCTCTCTGACACTCTCTCCCTCCATCTCTCTCTGACACTCTCTCCCTCCGTCTCTCTCTGACACTCTCTCCCTCTGTCTCTCTCTGACACTCTCTCTCCCTCTGTCTCTCTCTGATGCTCTCTCCCGCCATCTCTCTCTGGCACTCTCTCCCTCCATCTCTCTCTGACACTCTCTCCCTCTGTCTCTCTCTGACACTCTCTCCCTCTCTCTCTGATGCTCTCTCCCTCCCTCTCTCACTGAAGCTCTCTCCCTCCCTCTCTCTGACACTCTCTGCCTCTGTCTCTCTCTGACACACTCTCCCTCTATCTCTGACACTCTCTCCCTCTGTCTCTCTCTGACACTCTCTCCCTCTGTCTCTCTCTGACAATCTCTCCCTCTGTCTCTCTCTGACACTCTCTCCCTCTGTCTCTCTCTAACACTCTCTCCCTCTGTCTCTCTCTTACTCTCTCTCCCTCTGTCTCTCTCTGACACTCCCTCCCTCTGTCTCTCTCTCTGACACTCTCTCCCTCTGTCTCTCTCTTACTCTCTCTCCCTCTGTCTCTCTCTGACACTCTCTCCCTCTGTCTGTCCCCCTCTGTCTCTCTCACTTTTCCTCCGATTCACAGGGGAACTGATTGCTCTTTTGTTCAATGTGAGCTACTCGATATGAGTCTCTCCTCCCTTGTGACTCTCTGCTTCACACAGATAACTCCTGAATCAGTCTCAATATTACCTTCACTTTTAACGTAATGTTGGGCTTGACTCTCCCTCCCTGATGAAAATCTCCGTACTCGGTATTGAGAGGGCAAATGGTGAATTACATGATTCTCTTAGTGACAATGATGAGTGAAATTAATTTTTATGAAGAGATTGAAAGCGTTTGTACTGAATGGACGTGGGTATTTTTAGCTTGCTTTGATATTAATATCAGGGATAACACAAGCTGCTGCTGAGGAGGGAGAATGGGAGATCGCCACTAATACAAATGTTACTGGCAGCAGTTTATTACACAAAGGGATCCAATTATTATCAAGTGAAAGCTTTTGTAAAGAGAGTTCAGCAAATCCATTAATGAACCACATTGCCTGACAGTGTCACCTTTGACCTTACCTCACTGACACAGCCCCACATTCTGTGTATATTTCAGAATCACTCAGAAAAGGTCAGGGAGTGCGAGACACTGCCCTTCCCAAAGCCTGTCCCATTCAGGCCCCTCCCAAAGCCTGTCCCATTCAGGCCCCTCCCAAAACCTGTCCCATTCAGGCCCTTCCCAAAGCCTGTCCCATTCAGGCCCCTCCCAAAGCCTGTCCCATTCAGGCCCCTCCCAAAGCCTGTCCCATTCAGGCCCTTCCCAAAACCTGTCCCATTCAGGCCCTTCCCAAAGCCTGTCCCATTCAGGCCCCTCCCAAAACCTGTCCCATTCAGGCCCTTCCCAAAGCCTGTCCCATTCAGGCCCCTCCCAAAGCCTGTCCCATTCAGGCCCTTCCCAAAGCCTGTCCCATTCAGGCCCCTCCCAAAGCCTGTCCCATTGGTCAAAGCTGGGCATCACTGTTGGTTCCAAATGATCAGGACTCTCGATCATTGGCTTCCCATTGGTTAAAGCTGTAGAACTCGGATGATCTCCAGTCGGGAAAGCTCTTGGTTATGAGGGCTCTCCATTGGTCAAAGTTCTCAAACAGCAATGGTCTCCATTGGTCAAACCATTTGAAGATCAGGCGTTCCCATTGGTCCAGACTCTTGAGTGCTGGTGGTTTCCATTGGTCAGGGCTATCCCACACTGGGCACTCTGGAAGGGTGTGGTTTGTAGGAGTTATCCTCCTGACCTGTACGTGGTGCCAGCCCCTGGACACCAGGCCTATTCCTCAGGATGGAGTAAATGGACAGTAGACAGGTGCTTAAAGGCAAAAGAATCACTGAGTTTATGAACATATAAAGGTAACGATAACACAAAAAATAGGTAATTCTATAGTTCAAAGAAATTAACACAATCGATGTACAGGAAAGAAGAGCACTAAAAAGAATACACTATTAATGAGCTTATTGCTCTTTGAGGTACAACTGTTTACTATTCCACGGATAAAACACCCGCTTTTTAAAACATTATTAAACAGAATTCCTCCCAACGCACTTTAACCACCCGCCTCCTGCTGCGATCTCTGTTGGACTTTTGGGATGTCGGGAATACTGCTCACTAATTGGAATGTGGTTTTGGAGGATACCGGGCTGTTCTCGCTCGCTGTACCTGATGTGTACGGGGGCGATCGGGTACGGTGTGTGTACGGGGTCGATCGGGTACGGTGTGTGTACGGGGTCGATCGGGTACGGTGTGCGTACGGGGGCGATCGGGAACGGTGTGCGTACGGGGTCGATCGGGTACGGTGTGTGTACGGGGGCGATCGGGAACGGTGTGCGTACGGGGTCGATCGGGTACGGTGTGTGTACGGGGTCGATCGGGTACGGTGTGCGTACGGGGGCGATCGGGAACGGTGTGCGTACGGGGTCGATCGGGTACGGTGTGTGTACGGGGTCGATCGGGTACGGTGTGTGTACGGGGTCGATCGGGTACGGTGTGTGTACGGGGTCGATCGGGTACGGTGTGTGTACGGGGTCGATCGGGAACGGTGTGCGTACGGGGTCGATCGGGTACGGTGTGCGTACGGGGTCCCTCGGGTACGGTGTGTGTACGGGGTCCCTCGGGTACGGTGTGCGTACGGGGTCGATCGGGTACGGTGTGTGTACGGGGTCGATCGGGTACGGTGTGTGTACGGGGTCGATCGGGTACGGTGTGTGTACGGGGTCGATCGGGTACGGTGTGTGTACGGGGTCGATCGGGTACGGTGTGTGTACGGGGTCGATCGGGTACGGTGTGTGTACGGGGTCGATCGGGTACGGTGTGTGTACGGGGTCGATCGGGTACGGTGTGTGTACGGGGTCGATCGGGTACGGGGTGTGTACGGGGTCGATCGGGTACGGTGTGTGTACGGGGTCGATCGGGTACGGTGTGTGTACGGGGTCGATCGGGTACGGTGTGCGTACGGGGTCGATCGGGTACGGTGTGCGTACGGGGTCGATCGGGTACGGTGTGCGTACGGGGTCGATCGGGTACGGTGTGCGTACGGGATCGATCGGGTACGGTGTGCGTACGGGGTCGATCGGGTACGGTGTGTGTACGGGGTCGATCGGGTACGGTGTGTGTACGGGGTCGATCGGGTACGGTGTGTGTACGGGGTCCCTCGGGTACGGTGTGTGTACGGGGTCGATCGGGTACGGTGTGTGTACGGGGTCCCTCGGGTACGGTGTGTGTACGGGGTCCCTCGGGTACGGTGTGTGTACGGGGTCCCTCGGGTACGGTGTGTGTACGGGGTCGATCGGGTACGGTGTGTGTACGGGGTCGATCGGGTACGGTGTGTGTACGGGGTCGATCGGGTACGGTGTGCATACGGGGTCCCTCGGGTACGGTGTGTGTACAGGGTCGATCGGATACGGTGTGTGTACGGGGTCGATCGGGTACGGTGTGTGTACGGGGTCGATCGGGTACGGTGTGTGTACGGGGTCCCTCGGGTACGGTGTGTGTACGGGGTCGATCGGGTACGGTGTGTGTACGGGGTCCCTCGGGTACGGTGTGTGTACGGGGTCCCTCGGGTACGGTGTGTGTACAGGGTCCATCGGGTACGGTGTGTGTACGGGGTCCCTCGGGTACGGTGTGTGTACGGGGTCGATCGGGTACGGTGTGTGTACGGGGTCGATCGGGTACGGTGTGCGTACGGGGTCGATCGGGTACGGTGTGTGTACGGGGTCCCTCGGGTACGGTGTGTGTACGGGGTCGATCGGGTACGGTGTGTGTACGGGGTCCCTCGGGTACGGTGTGTGTACGGGGTCGATCGGGTACGGTGTGTGTACGGGGTCCCTCGGGTACGGTGTGTGTACGGGGTCCCTCGGGTACGGTGTGTGTACGGGGTCGATCGGGTACGGTGTGTGTACGGGGTCGATCGGGTACGGTGTGTGTACGGGGTCGATCGGGTACGGTGTGTGTACGGGGTCGATCGGGTACGGTGTGTGTACGGGGTCGATCGGGTACGGTGTGCGTACGGGGTCGATCGGGTACGGTGTGCGTACGGGGTCGATCGGGTACGGTGTGCGTACGGGGTCGATCGGGTACGGTGTGCGTACGGGGTCGATCGGGTACGGTGTGCGTACGGGGTCGATCGGGTACGGTGTGCGTACGGGGTCGATCGGGTACGGTGTGCGTACGGGGTCGATCGGGTACGGTGTGCGTACGGGGTCGATCGGGTACGGTGTGCGTACGGGGTCGATCGGGTACGGTGTGCGTACGGGGTCGATCGGGTACGGTGTGTGTACGGGGTCGATCGGGTACGGTGTGCGTACGGGGTCGATCGGGTACGGTGTGTGTACGGGGTCGATCGGGTACGGTGTGCGTACGGGGTCGATCGGGTACGGTGTGCGTACGGGGTCGATCGGGTACGGTGTGCGTACGGGGTCGATCGGGTACGGTGTGTGTACGGGGTCGATCGGGTACGGTGTGCGTACGGGGTCGATCGGGTACGGTGTGCGTACGGGGTCGATCGGGTACGGTGTGCGTACGGGGTCGATCGGGTACGGTGTGCGTACGGGGTCGATCTGGTACGGTGTGCGTACGGGGTCGATCGGGTACGGTGTGTGTACGGGGTCCCTCGGGTACGGTGTGTGTACAGGGTCCATCGGGTACGGTGTGTGTACGGGGTCCCTCGGGTACGGTGTGTGTACGGGGTCCCTCGGGTACGGTGTGCGTACGGGGTCGATCGGGTACGGTGTGCGTACGGGGTCCATCGGGTACGGTGTGCGTACGGGGTCCATCGGGTACGGTGTGTGTACGGGGTCGATCGGGTACGGTGTGTGTACGGGGTCCATCGGGTACGGTGTGTGTACGGGGTCGATCGGGTACGGTGTGTGTACGGGGTCCATCGGGTACGGTGTGTGTACGGGGTCCCTCGGGTACGGTGTGTGTACGGGGTCCCTCGGGTACGGTGTGTGTACGGGGTCCATCGGGTACGGTGTGCGTACGGGGTCGATCGGGTACGGTGTGCGTACGGGGTCCATCGGGTACGGTGTGTGTACGGGGGCGATCGGGTACGGTGTGTGTACAGGGTCCCTCGGGTACGGTGTGTGTACGGGGTCGATCGGGTACGGTGTGCGTACGGGGTCCATCGGGTACGGTGTGCGTACGGGGTCGATCGGGTACGGTGTGCGTACGGGGTCGATCGGGTACGGTGTGTGTACGGGGTCGATCGGGTACGGTGTGCGTACGGGGTCGATCGGGTACGGTGTGCGTACGGGGTCGATCGGGTACGGTGTGGGTACGGGGTCGATCGGGTACGGTGTGCGTACGGGGTCGATCGGGTACGGTGTGTGTACGGGGTCCCTCGGGTACGGTGTGCGTACGGGGTCGATCGGGTACGGTGTGTGTACGGGGGCGATCGGGTACGGTGTGCGTACGGGGTCGATCGGGTACGGTGTGCGTACGGGGTCGATCGGGTACGGTGTGTGTACGGGGTCGATCGGGTACGGTGTGCGTACGGGGGCGATCGGGTACGGTGTGCGTACGGGGTCGATCGGGTACGGTGTGTGTACGGGGTCGATCGGGTACGGTGTGTGTACGGGGTCCCTCGGGTACGGTGTGTGTACGGGGTCCATCGGGTACGGTGTGTGTACGGGGTCCCTCGGGTACGGTGTGTGTACGGGGTCGATCGGGTACGGTGTGTGTACGGGGTCGATCGGGTACGGTGTGTGTACGGGGTCCCTCGGGTACGGTGTGTGTACGGGGGCGATCGGGTACGGTGTGTGTACGGGGTCGATCGGGTACGGTGTGTGTACGGGGTCCATCGGGTACGGTGTGCGTACGGGGTCCATCGGGTACGGTGTGTGTACGGGGTCGATCGGGTACGGTGTGTGTACGGGGTCCATCGGGTACGGTGTGTGTACGGGGTCCCTCGGGTACGGTGTGTGTACGGGGTCCATCGGGTACGGTGTGCGTACGGGGTCGATCGGGTACGGTGTGCGTACGGGGTCCATCGGGTACGGTGTGTGTACGGGGGCGATCGGGTACGGTGTGTGTACAGGGTCCCTCGGGTACGGTGTGTGTACAGGGTCCCTCGGGTACGGTGTGCGTACGGGGTCCATCGGGTACGGGGTCCATCGGGTACGGTGTGTGTACGGGTCCCTCGGGTACGGTGTGTGTACGGGGTCGATCGGGTACGGTGTGTGTACGGGGTCGATCGGGTACGGTGTGTGTACGGGGTCGATCGGGTACGGTGTGCGTACGGGGTCCATCGGGTACGGTGTGTGTACGGGTCCCTCGGGTACGGTGTGCGTACGGGGTCCCTCGGGTACGGTGTGTGTACGGGGTCCCTCGGGTACGGTGTGTGTACGGGGACGATCGGGTACGGTGTGCGTACGGGGGCGATCGGGTACGGTGTGTGTACGGGTCCCTCGGGTACGGTGTGTGTACGGGGTCGATCGGGTACGGTGTGTGTACGGGGTCCATCGGGTACGGTGTGTGTACGGGGTCCATCGGGTACGGTGTGTGTACGGGGTCGATCGGGTACGGTGTGTGTACGGTGTCGATCGGGTACGGTGTGTGTACGGGGTCCCTCGGGTACGGTGTGTGTACGGGGTCGATCGGGTACGGTGTGTGTACGGGATCGATCGGGTACGGTGTGTGTACGGGGACGATCGGGTACGGTGTGTGT
This sequence comes from Chiloscyllium plagiosum, assembly GCF_037043375.1. NCBI lineage: Eukaryota > Metazoa > Chordata > Chondrichthyes > Orectolobiformes > Hemiscylliidae > Chiloscyllium > Chiloscyllium plagiosum. Next base: position 3,751,300 of record NW_028270146.1, read on the forward strand.
ACGGGGTCGATCGGGTACGGTGTGTGTACGGGGTCGATCGGGTACGGTGTGTGTACGGGGTCGATCGGGTACGGTGTGTGTACGGGGTCGATCGGGTACGGTGTGTGTACGGGTCCCTCGGGTACGGTGTGTGTACGGGGTCCCTCGGGTACGGTGTGTGTACGGGGACGATCGGGTACGGTGTGTGTACGGGGTCGATCGGGTACGGTGTGTGTACGGGGTCCATCGGGTACGGTGTGTGTACGGGGTCCATCGGGTACGGTGTGTGTACGGGGTCCATCGGGTACGGTGTGTGTACGGGGTCGATCGGGTACGGTGTGTGTACAGGGTCGATCGGGTACGGTGTGTGTACGGGGTCCCTCGGGTACGGTGTGTGTACGGGGTCCATCGGGTACGGTGTGTGTACAGGGTCGATCGGGTACGGTGTGTGTACGGGATCGATCGGGTACGGTGTGTGTCCGGGGTCGATCGGGTACGGTGTGTGTCCGGGGTCGATCGGGTACGGTGTGTGTCCGGGGTCGATCGGGTACGGTGTGTGTCCGGGGTCGATCGGGTACGGTGTGTGTCCGGGGTCGATCGGGTACGGTGTGTGTCCGGGGTCGATCGGGTACGGTGTGTGTCCGGGGTCGATCGGGTACGGTGTGTGTACGGGGGCGATCGGGTACGGTGTGTGTACGGGGTCCCTCGGGTACGGTGTGTGTACGGGGTCGATCGGGTACGGTGTGTGTACGGGGTCCCTCGGGTACGGTGTGTGTACGGGGGCGATCGGGTACGGTGTGTGTACGGGGTCGATCGGGTACGGTGTGTGTACGGGGTCGATCGGGTACGGTGTGTGTACGGGGTCCCTCGGGTACGCTGTGTGTACGGGGTCCCTCGGGTACGGTGTGCGTACGAGGTCCCTCGGGTACGGTGTGCGTACGGGGTCCCTCGGGTACGGTGTGCGTACGGGGTCCCTCGGGTACGGTGTGTGTACGGGGTCCCTCGGGTACGGTGTGCGTACGGGGTCGATCGGGTACGGTGTGCGTACGGGGTCGATCGGGTACGGTGTGCGTACGGGGTCCATCGGGTACGGTGTGCGTACGGGGTCCATCGGGTACGGTGTGCGTACGGGGTCCATCGGGTACGGTGTGCGTACGGGGTCCATCGGGTACGGTGTGCGTACGGGGTCCATCGGGTACGGTGTGCGTACGGGGTCGATCGGGTACGGTGTGCGTACGGGGTCCCTCGGGTACGGTGTGCGTACGGGGTCCATCGGGTACGGTGTGTGTACGGGGGCGATCGGGTACGGTGTGTGTACGGGGTCCCTCGGGTACGATGTGCGTACGGGGTCGATCGGGTACGGTGTGCGTACGGGGTCCCTCGGGTACGGTGTGCGTACGGGGTCCCACGGGTACGGTGTGCGTACGGGGTTCCTCGGGTACGGTGTGCGTACGGGGTCGATCGGGTACGGTGTGTGTACGGGGTCCCTCGGATACGGTGTGTGTACGGGGTCGATCGGGTACGGTGTGTGTACGGGGTCCCTCGGGTACGGTGTGCGTACGGGACCGATCGGGTACGGTGTGCGTACGGGGTCGATCGGGTACGGTGTGTGTACGGGGTCGATCGGGTACGGTGTGTGTACGGGATCGATCGGGTACGGTGTGCGTACGGGGTCCCTCGGGTACGGTGTGTGTACGGGGTCCCTCGGATACGGTGTGTGTACGGGGTCGATCGGGTACGGTGTGTGTACGGGGTCCCTCGGGTACGGTGTGCGTACGGGACCGATCGGGTACGGTGTGCGTACGGGGTCGATCGGGTACGGTGTGCGTACGGGGTCGATCGGGTACGGTGTGCGTACGGGGTCCCTCGGGTACGGTGTGCGTACGGGGTCCCTCGGGTACGGTGTGCGTACGGGGTCCCTCGGGTACGGTTTGCGTACGGGGTCGATCGGGTACGGTGTGCGTACGGGGTCGATCGGGTACGGTGTGCGTACGGGGTCGATCGGGTACGGTGTGCGTACGGGGTCCATCGGGTACGGTGTGCGTACGGGGTCCATCGGGTACGGTGTGCGTACGGGGTCCATCGGGTACGGTGTGTGTACGGGGTCGATCGGGTACGGTGTGTGTACGGGGTCGATCGGGTACGGTGTGTGTACGGGTCGATCGGGTACGGTGTCTGTACGGGGTCCCTCGGGTACGGTGTGTGTACGGGGTCGATCGGGTACGGTGTGCGTACGGGGTCGATCGGGTACGGTGTGCGTACGGGGTCGATCGGGTACGGTGTGCGTACGGGGTCGATCGGGTACGGTGTGTGTACGGGGTCGATCGGGTACGGTGTGTGTACGGGGTCGATCGGGTACGGTGTGTGTACGGGGTCGATCGGGTACGGTGTGCGTACGGGGTCCATCGGGTACGGTGTGCGTACGGGGTCCATCGGGTACGGTGTGCGTACGGGGTCGATCGGGTACGGTGTGTGTACGGGTCGATCGGGTACGGTGTGTGTACGGGGTCCCTCGGGTACGGTGTGTGTACGGGTCGATCGGGTACGGTGTCTGTACGGGGTCCCTCGGGTACGGTGTGTGTACGGGGTCCCTCGGGTACGGTGTGTGTACGGGTCTATCGGGTACGGTGTGCGTACGGGGTCCCTCGGGTACGGTGTGCGTACGGGGTCGATCGGGTACGGTGTGTGTACGGGGTCGATCGGGTACGGTGTGTGTACGGGGTCGATCGGGTACGGTGTGTGTACGGGGTCGATCGGGTACGGTGTGCGTACGGGGTCGATCGGGTACGGTGTGTGTACGGGGTCCCTCGGGTACGGTGTGTGTACGGGGTCCCTCGGGTACGGTGTGTGTACGGGTCTATCGGGTACGGTGTGCGTACGGGGTCCCTCGGGTACGGTGTGCGTACGGGGTCGATCGGGTACGGTGTGTGTACGGGGTCGATCGGGTACGGTGTGTGTACGGGTCGATCGGGTACGGTGTCTGTACGGGGTCCCTCGGGTACGGTGTGTGTACGGGGTCCCTCGGGTACGGTGTGTGTACGGGTCGATCGGGTACGGTGTGCGTACGGGGTCCCTCGGGTACGGTGTGTGTACGGGGTCGATCGGGTACGGTGTGTGTACGGGGTCGATCGGGTACGGTGTGTGTACGGGTCGATCGGGTACGGTGTGCGTACGGGGTCCCTCGGGTACGGTGTGTGTACGGGGTCGATCGGGTACGGTGTGTGTACGGGGTCGATCGGGTACGGTGTGTGTACGGGGTCGATCGGGTACGGTGTGTGTACGGGGTCCCTCGGGTACGGTGTGTGTACGGGTCGATCGGGTACGGTGTCTGTACGGGGTCCCTCGGGTACGGTGTGTGTACGGGGTCGATCGGGTACGGTGTGCGTACGGGGTCGATCGGGTACGGTGTGCATACGGGGTCGATCGGGTACGGTGTGCGTACGGGGTCCATCGGGTACGGTGTGTGTACGGGGTCCCTCGGGTACGGTGTGCATACGGGGTCGATCGGGTACGGTGTCTGTACGGGGTCCCTCGGGTACGGTGTGTGTACGGGGTCCCTCGGGTACGGTTTGCGTACGGGGTCGATCGGGTACGGTGTGCGTACGGGGTCGATCGGGTACGGTGTGCATACGGGGTCGATCGGGTACGGTGTGCGTACGGGGTCCATCGGGTACGGTGTGCGTACGGGGTCCATCGGGTACGGTGTGTGTACGGGGTCGATCGGGTACGGTGTGTGTACGGGGTCGATCGGGTACGGTGTGTGTACGGGGTCCATCGGGTACGGTGTGTGTACGGGGTCCATCGGGTACGGTGTGTGTACGGGGTCGATCGGGTACGGTGTGTGTACGGGGTCGATCGGGTACGGTGTGTGTACGGGTCGATCGGGTACGGTGTGCGTACGGGGTCCATCGGGTACGGTGTGCGTACGGGGTCGATCGTGTACGGTGTGTGTACGGGGTCGATCGGGTACGGTGTGTGTACGGGTCGATCGGGTACGGTGTCTGTACGGGGTCCCTCGGGTACGGTGTGTGTACGGGGTCCCTCGGGTACGGTGTGCGTACGGGTCGATCGGGTACGGTGTGCGTACGGGGTCCCTCGGGTACGGTGTGTGTACGGGGTCGATCGGGTACGGTGTGCGTACGGGGTCGATCGGGTACGGTGTGCGTACGGGGTCGATCGGGTACGGTGTGTGTACGGGGTCGATCGGGTACGGTGTGTGTACGGGGTCGATCGGGTACGGTGTGTGTACGGGGTCGATCGGGTACGGTGTGTGTACGGGGTCCCTCGGGTACGGTGTGTGTACGGGTCGATCGGGTACGGTGTGCGTACGGGGTCCCTCGGGTACGGTGTGTGTACGGGGTCGATCGGGTACGGTGTGTGTACGGGTCGATCGGGTACGGTGTGTGTACGGGGTCCCTCGGGTACGGTGTGTGTACGGGTCGATCGGGTACGGTGTCTGTACGGGGTCCCTCGGGTACGGTGTGTGTACGGGGTCCCTCGGGTACGGTGTGTGTACGGGTCGATCGGGTACGGTGTGCGTACGGGGTCCCTCGGGTACGGTGTGCGTACGGGGTCCCTCGGGTACGGTGTGTGTACGGGGTCGATCGGGTACGGTGTGTGTACGGGGTCGATCGGGTACGGTGTGTGTACGGGTCGATCGGGTACGGTGTGTGTACGGGGTCCCTCGGGTACGGTGTGTGTACGTGTCGATCGGGTACGGTGTCTGTACGGGGTCCCTCGGGTACGGTGTGTGTACGGGTCGATCGGGTACGGTGTGTGTACGGGGTCCCTCGGGTACGGTGTGTGTACGGGTCGATCGGGTACGGTGTCTGTACGGGGTCCCTCGGGTACGGTGTGTGTACGGGGTCGATCGGGTACGGTGTGTGTACGGGTCGATCGGGTACGGTGTGTGTACGGGGTCGATCGGGTACGGTGTGTGTACGGGGTCCCTCGGGTACGGTGTGTGTACGGGTCGATCGGGTACGGTGTGTGTACGGGGTCGATCGGGTACGGTGTGTGTACGGGTCGATCGGGTACGGTGTGTGTACGGGGTCCCTCGGGTACGGTGTGTGTACGGGTCGATCGGGTACGGTGTCTGTACGGGGTCCCTCGGGTACGGTGTGTGTACGGGGTCGATCGGGTACGGTGTGTGTACGGGGTCGATCGGGTACGGTGTGCGTACGGGGGCGATCGGGTACGGTGTGCGTACGGGGTCCATCGGGTACGGTGTGTGTACGGGGTCCCTCGGGTACGGTGTGCGTACGGGGGCGATCGGGTACGGTGTGCGTACGGGGTCCATCGGGTACGGTGTGTGTACGGGGTCCCTCGGGTACGGTGTGTGTACGGGGTCGATTGGGTACGGTGTGTGTACGGGGTCGATCGGGTACGGTGTGCGTACGGGGTCGATCGGGTACGGTGTGCGTACGGGGTCGATCGGGTACGGTGTGTGTACGGGGTCGATCGGGTACGGTGTGTGTACGGGGTCGATCGGGTACGGTGTGTGTACGGGGTCGATCGGGTACGGTGTGTGTACGGGGTCCCTCGGGTACGGTGTGTGTACGGGGTCGATTGGGTACGGTGTGTGTACGGGGTCGATCGGGTACGGTGTGCGTACGGGGTCGATCGGGTACGGTGTGCGTACGGGGTCGATCGGGTACGGTGTGTGTACGGGGTCGATCGGGTACGGTGTGTGTACGGGGTCGATCGGGTACGGTGTGTGTACGGGGTCGATCGGGTACGGTGTGTGTACGGGGGCGATCGGGTACGGTGTGTGTACGGGGTCGATCGGGTACGGTGTGCGTACGGGGTCGATCGGGTACGGTGTGCGTACGGGGTCGATCGGGTACGGTGTGTGTACGGGGTCGATCGGGTACGGTGTGTGTACGGGGTCGATCGGGTACGGTGTGTGTACGGGGGCGATCGGGTACGGTGTGTGTACGGGGTCCCTCGGGTACGGTGTGTGTACGGGGTCCCTCGGGTACGGTGTGTGTACGGGGTCCCTCGGGTACGGTGTGTGTACGGGGTCGATCGGGTACGGTGTGTGTACGGGGTCGATCGGGTACGGTGTGTGTACGGGGTCGATCTGGTACGGTGTGTGTACGGGGTCGATCGGGTACGGTGTGTGTACGGGGTCGATCGGGTACGGTGTGTGTACGGGGTCGATCGGGTACGGTGTGCGTACGGGGTCGATCGGGTACGGTGTGTGTACGGGGTCGATCGGGTACGGTGTGTGTACGGGTCCCTCGGGTACGGTGTGTGTACGGGGGCGATCGGGTACGGTGTGTGTACGGGGTCCCTCGGGTACGGTGTGTGTACGGGGTCCCTCGGGTACGGTGTGTGTACGGGGTCGATCGGGTACGGTGTGTGTACGGGGTCGATCGGGTACGGTGTGCGTACGGGGTCGATCTGGTACGGTGTGCGTACGGGGTCGATCGGGTAAGGTGTGTGTACGGGGTCGATCGGGTACGGTGTGCGTACGGGGTCGATCGGGTACGGTGTGTGTACGGGGTCGATCGGGTACGGTGTGTGTACGGGGTCGATCGGGTACGGTGTGTGTACGGGGTCGATCGGGTACGGTGTGTGTACGGGGTCGATCGGGTACGGTGTGCGTACGGGGTCGATCGGGTACGGTGTGCATACGGGGTCGATCGGGTACGGTGTGCGTACAGGGTCGATCGGGTACGGTGTGTGTACAGGGTCGATCGGGTACGGTGTGTGTACGGGGTCGATCGGGTACGGTGTGCGTACGGGGTCGATCGGGTACGGTGTGTGTACGGGGTCCATCGGGTGCGGTGTGCGTACGGGGTCCATCGGGTACGGTGTGCGTACGGGGTCGATCGGGTACGGTGTGTGTACGGGGTCCATCGGGTACGGTGTGCGTACGGGGTCGATCGGGTACGGTGTGCGTACGGGGTCCCTCGGGTACGGTGTGTGTACGGGGTCGATCGGGTACGGTGTGTGTACGGGGTCGATCGGGTACGGTGTGTGTACGGGGTCGATCGGGTACGGTGTGTGTACGGGGTCGATCGGGTACGGTGTGTGTACGGGGGCGATCGGGTACGGTGTGTGTACGGGGTCCCTCGGGTACGGTGTGTGTACGGGGTCCCTCGGGTACGGTGTGTGTACGGGGTCGATCGGGTACGGTGTGCGTACGGGGTCGATCGGGTACGGTGTGTGTACGGGGTCGATCGGGTACGGTGTGTGTACGGGGGCGATCGGGTACGGTGTGTGTACGGGGTCCCTCGGGTACGGTGTGTGTACGGGGTCCCTCGGGTACGGTGTGTGTACGGGGTCCCTCGGGTACGGTGTGTGTACGGGGGCGATCGGGTACGGTGTGTGTACGGGGTCGATCTGGTACGGTGTGTGTACGGGGTCGATCGGGTACGGTGTGTGTACGGGGGCGATCGGGTACGGTGTGTGTACGGGGTCCCTCGGGTACGGTGTGTGTACGGGGTCCCTCGGGTACGGTGTGCGTACGGGGGCGATCGGGTACGGTGTGCGTACGGGGTCGATCGGGTACGGTGTGCGTACGGGGGCGATCGGGTACGGTGTGTGTACGGGGGCGATCGGGTACGGTGTGTGTACGGGGTCGATCGGGTACGGTGTGCGTACGGGGTCGATCGGGTACGGTGTGCGTACGGGGGCGATCGGGTACGGTGTGCGTACGGGGTCGATCGGGTACGGTGTGCGTACGGGGGCGATCGGGTACGGTGTGTGTACGGGGTCGATCTGGTACGGTGTGTGTACGGGGTCCCTCGGGTACGGTGTGTGTACGGGGTCCCTCGGGTACGGTGTGTGTACGGGGGCGATCGGGTACGGTGTGTGTACGGGGTCCCTCGGGTACGGTGTGTGTACGGGGTCCCTCGGGTACGGTGTGTGTACGGGGTCGATCTGGTACCTACTTTCTGCCAGTTTGGCAGTTCCCACCTCAGCCGGTTTTTGTGGTATCGGTCCAAGTGTCTTACTGTTTCCAGTTGTCCATCGGTGGTTCAGACAGTCCTGGTCGGATTTTGAGGCCGGTTTTTGAGGCCGGTTTTTGAGGCCGGTTTTTGAGGCCGGTTTTTGAGGCCGGTTTTTGAGGCCGGTGTTCTCAGTTTGAGGAAGGCCCGAGTTTCGAAGGTGCTTCTCCAGCCGCTCGCTCTGCCTGCTCTGTGGTGAATCTCTTGTTTGGCTTCCCCCGTCTCGGACCTCCTTTCTCCCTCCTGATTTGGGGGTTGTCTTGAGTCTTGGTTCAGAAGTTGCTCATGTGAGATTGGGGCTAACCGTTACACCTACCACGGGCTCCATTATCTCCAAACCCTGGTGTCTCATTGTTCGGTTAATGTCAATGTTGTCTTTGAGGTTATTTCACTTTCTGATTGTTAGACTGTAATTGGTGTGGAGTAGTGAGACCTTTGTCAGTAACTCCATCCTGCCTGAGCTGTGTAGCCAGGAGCTGTCCTGGGGCTGGAGTCGGTTTGTTCTGATTGGTTGGGTCAGGGTGGAGGTCTGCTTCACCCCCTCCCCCACCGACGCTCAGTAGCAGCAGGGTGTACTATCCACAAGATGCACTGTAGAAATTCATCAAAGACCCTCAGACAGCACCTTCCAAACCCACAGTCACTTCTATCCAGAAGGACAGGGGCAGCAGGTACATTAGAATACCACCTTGTGCAAGTTCCCCTCCAAGCCCCTCCCTATCCTGACTTGGAAATACATTGCCATTCCTTCAGTGTCACTGGGTCCGAATCCTGGAATTCCCTCCATCGAGCACATGGATTGGAGTGATTCAAAAAGCAGACAGCTTACTGCCACAAACAGGCCATTCTGCCCCTCAGGACTCCTCGGTCATTCAATAACCACGTCCGATTGGAAACTCAAACCCACATTTCAACAATTCCCAATCAACTTTTACCCTCTTGGGAATCAAGGATTTATCACCTCTGCCTTAAAAAATATTGAAGTACTCAGCTTTTGCCGTCTTCCCAGGGAGAAAGATCCAAAGGTCAAAGGATTGTTCACTAAGAAGGGAAAAGAGGGTTATTGGAAAACACTGGGAAGGAGATGTGAGGAATGTCAGATCAGCCAGTCTCTCCTGCTCCCGTTCCCATTCCTTGTGGTCTAAAGTCTCACAACCCTTTGTGAAAAAAGGAGTTCACCTCATCTCTGTTTTAACCCCATTATTACTCAGTGATTCCTTAGGCCTCGATTCTCCCACAAGGGGAAACATCCTTCCCACACCCACCAGTCAGACCACTCAGCTTCTGATACGTTACAACCAAATCCCCTGTTAATCTCTTCCACACTGTTGTCTTTCTGCTCCTCGTTGTGCAGTAACCTGCAGTGTATCGGTGTCCTTCACGGCCAGTCAGTCCATCCACAGCACCCATCCTCAGCTCGATCTCGGTTCTGTTCCTTGGCCATGCTCACTGGGCTGGTAGCACCATGACCTCCAGCAGGTGTATGACACACTTGTCTTTATTGTTCGGGGAATTGAGTACAAGCATCAGGATGTCATGCTGCAGCTTTATAAGACTTTGGTTAGACCACACTGAGAATATTGTGTTCAATTCTGGTCACCACATTACAGGAAGGATGGGGAGGCTTCGGAGAGGGCGCAGAAGGGGTTTCCCAGGAAGCTGCCTGGATTAGAGGGTGTGAAGTGTAAGGAGACGCTGGAAAAACTCGGGTTGTTTTCTCCAGAGCAGTGGAGGCTGAGGGGAGACTTGATAAATGTTTATCAAATTATGCACAGATAGTGTTGAGAGTTGGAGTCCTTTTCCCAGAGTTGAAATGTCTCAAACTAGATGCCATGCATTTGGGGTGAGAGGGGAAAAGTTCAAAGGAGGTGTGAGGGACATGGTTTTTACCCAGAGAGTGTTAGGAGTCTGGAACGCACTGCGAGGGGTGGTGGCAGTGGAAGATATCGTAGGGGCATTTAAGAGAGTTTTAGCTAAGCTCATGGATATGCAAGGGCAGGCAAAAGGAATGAGTTTAATTTGGTGTCACTTTCGCTATGGCATTGTGGGCTGAAGGGCCTGTTGTTGTGCTGAACAGTTCTATATTCTGTGTTCAAACGTTCCTGATGAAGGACTTATGCCCGAAACGTTGATTCTCCTGCTCCTCGGATGCTGCCTGACCTGCTGCGCTTTTCCAGCACCACGCTCTCGACTCTGATCTCCAGCATCTGCAGTCATCACTGTCTCCTATGTTCTATGTAACGCTGGAATCGAGGGAATAAGAGTTCCAGTGACATTTACAAACTCTGTGACCTGCAGATCATCAGGATCACCAATTTCCAATTTTATATTTTTACTAAAGGGATTGCTGTGTCATACCAAGGTCTTTTCTTCCATTCTCTAACTGTGTGCTACTTCTGCACTTGGAGTTTGATTTTCGGACAATCCTGTTATCTCCATGAAGTCCAATCTTGTGTTTGATGTAGTCTCCCTCTGACCCAGAGTCTGCCACGATGTCTGAAATCTGTTTCCATACCTTCTCAATGTGCTGATTAATCCTATTACTGTCGAGCTGTGTTAAATCAGTATTGTGGCTTGTGTGATTCACAAATGTTGTATTAAATTGAATGACTGTAGTTTGCTGGATTCAGAATCACAGAATTGTTACCGGGCAAAAGCAGCTGACTGTATCTGCCCCAGACTCTGGATAATATTCTCTTTTTCAGGTCGTGTTTACAAATCTGCATGGCTGTCAGATTTTCCAAGTTCTTCAATATATCTGTAGATTGTATTACTGGCTGTTCTGAACTGATTTACTGCTTTTAAGTTTTTTAAAATTCTGAAGGGAGAATATAGAGAGTTAGGCAGGATTTTAAAAAGGAGGTCCTCAAGGGTAGTAATATCTGGATTACTCCCAGGGCTACGAGCTAGTGAGGGCAGGAATAGGGGGATAGAGCAGATGAATGCATGGCTGAGGAGCTGGTGTATGGGAGAAGGATGCACATTTTTGGATCATTGGAATCTCTTTTGGTGTGTACAAGACAATTTTCTGATTCAGTATGTGGATGTACCTACTAGAGAAGGTGCAAAACTTGACCTACTCTTGGGAAATAAGGCAGGGCACGTGACTGAGGTGTCAGTGGGGGAGGACTTTGGGGCGCGCAACCATAATTCTATTGGATTTATAATAATGATGGAAAAGGATAAACCAGATCTAAAAGTTGAAGTTCTAAAATGGAGAAAGGCCAAATTTGACGGTATTAGGCAAGAACTTTCGAAAGCTGATTGGGGTCAGATGTTCGCAGGTAAAGGGACGGCTGGAAAATGGGAAGCCTTCAGAAATGAGACAACAAGAATCCAGAGAAAGTATATTCCTATCAGGCTGAAAGGGAAGGCTGGTAGGTACAGGGAATTCTGGATGACTAAAGAAATTGAGGGTTTGGTTAAGAAAAAGAAGGAAGCGTATGTCAGGTATAGACTGGATTGATCGAGTGAATCTTTAGAACAGCATAAAGGAAGTAGGAGTGTGAGTACAGGGGTTGGGAGGTCATGTTGTGGCTGTACAAGACATTGGTTAGGCCACTGTTGGAATATTGTGTGCAATTCTGGGGTGGGGGAGTCCAGAACTAGAGGGCATAGTTTTAGGGTGAGAGGGGAAAGATATAAAAGAGACCTAAGGGGCAACTTTTTCACGCAGAGGGTAGTACGTGTATGGAATGAGCTGCCAGAGGTTGTGGTGGAGGCTGGTACAATTACAACATTTAAGAGGCATTTGGATGGGTATATGAATAGGAAGGGTTTGGAGAGATATGGGCCGGGTGCTGGCAGGTGGGCCTAGATTGGGTTGGGATATCTGGTCGGCATGGACGGGTTGGACCGAAGGGTCTGTTTCCGTGCTGTACATCTCTATGACTCTAAATGTGTTTCTTGATAATACTTGATCTCTGCTGAGAGGGTGATGCTGGAAAAGCACAGCAGGTCAGGCAACATCCAAGAAGCAGGAGAATCGATGTTTCGGGCATAAACCCTTCATTAGGAATCTCCTGCTCCTTGGATGCTTTTCCAGCACCACCCTCTCGGCTCTGATCTCCAGCATCTGCAGTCCTCACTTTCTCCCCTCTGTACTGTATCTCCGTACTGCTCACTGGGGTCTCTCATCTTTTTCAGAGTCTCCCCACTTCAGTTTGAAAACAATCCGAGTGGTGGCTGCCCGTTTTGTCTGGGTTTTCCCACTTCCTGTAGCCAAGATAGAGTTTTCCCAACTCTTCCCGTCTTCCGCCATCTAAAACACAAATATTTTCCGCATGTACATTCAAATAAAAGCTGTGACCTTTATAAATCGTGCTGTTGGAAATATGGATTAATTGCTGAGTAGGACCTTTTTTTGATCATGAAGTTTCCTGATTTTTCTCCTGCTTGACTCTTTGGTTGGATTTCTTAAAATGGACTAGGTTTCAGTTTAAAGAAAATCTGAAGCCTTCTCAATTCTCTGCCCATGGACTAGATTTCTCTTCTCTCCTTCACTCACCTTCTCTCCTGCCCCAGTGCTTATTACCATCTTCCAAATGAAGTTCTGCCTCCAGCGTGCTGAGTTTACCTGTTTGCTGATTCTCTGAATGCTGCAGTCTCTCTCCATAATCCTGTCACTGTCATTCGATGGCTATCCGTCTCATCTTAAAGTGGCAATGCTCTTAAAGTGGTACACCTCACTTGCTTGAAACTTTCTCTTTAATGCTGGAATTTCTGGATTTCTTGTCCTCACAGTGAGCCTGCTATCTTGTGTTATTTACCCCCCCTCCCCTCCCCATCAGTGTGAGGCAATGGGGTGGATCCTGCTGTGTTTTTTCTTTGAGTTAGGCTATTTGCTGAAAAAGGGGAATAATAGACAACAGGAGAGTATTGACAGACTGGCACTGTTCTTGGTAACAGCAAGGTGTATTACCTTTGATCAGGAAGAATGAGCTTCATGAGATGCTGCAGATCCATCAGCTCCCTCCGAAAGTCTCCACCCCCTACTGTGTGTCACATCAGCAGAATGGGTGGAGCTGAAATCACATGAACATTAACCCTTCAGACCCATCGCCCTGTCCAACAGTTGCTTGCTCATCATGGTGAGCATGTCTCGGGCAGTTTGGATTCTGTTGAACCCTGTCATTCCTGTTGGAACTCTGAGTGTCACAGGGTCCCGGGACATTCAGGAATAATGTGGGTCATTGTGGAGCTTTTCCATGGCTCCAGACGCACCCCACCTAACCCTCAAATGGGAGCTGGGTGAATTTGGGGAACAAGCACAATGGCCAGGATTGCCAGGGCACCATCACCACCCTGTATACACAACCTCCTTCAATCCCATAAAGAGCTCTCCTCTGTCAACTGTGACAGATTGTGGACTATCCTCCTCAAACTCAGCTGTCTGCAGAAACTTGTCACCATCTTCTGCCTGTGTCACCATGACGTCCAAACCATCATCTTCCCCAAGAGATCCACCCCAGATTCCATCCAAAGCAAACTGGAGTTAACAGGTTCGTATCATCGCCCCCACGTTCATCTCTATCCCCCACGTTCATCTATATTCCCCACGTTCATCTCTATCCCCCACGTTCTTCTCTATCCCCCACGTTCATCTCTATCCCCCACGTTCATCTATATTCCCCACGTTCTTCTCTATCCCCCACGTTCTTCTCTATCCCCCACGTTCTTCTCTATCCCCCACGTTCTTCTCTATCCCCCACGTTCTTCTCTATCCCCCACGTTCTTCTCTATCCCCCACGTTCTTCTCTATCCCCCACGTTCTTCTCTATCCCCCACGTTCTTCTCTATCCCCCACGTTCTTCTCTATCCCCCACGTTCTTCTCTATCCCCCACGTTCTTCTCTATCCTCCACGTTCTTCTCTATCCCCCACGTTCTTCTCTATCCCCCACGTTCTTCTCTATCCCCCACGTTCTTCTCTATCCCCCACGTTCTTCTCTATCCCCCACGTTCTTCTCTATCCTCCACGTTCTTCTCTATCCCCCATTCTTCTCTATCCCCCACGTTCTTCTCTATCCCCCACGTTCTTCTCTATCCCCCACGTTCTTCTCTATCCCCCACGCCCTCTCTATGATGGTTCCTGCCAGAATGGAGCAAACCCATAGGACAAGTGGGAAACTGTTTGACCTTTGACACCTCCAGGTCAGAACCAAGACCTCCGCAGGTTCTGTCAGTCAGACAGCTGCCGCATGCAGGGGATGACCATGAGTAAGCATGCTCAGAGACCCATCTACAAACCATCGGTACATTCACTGAGGTGTAGGAGTATGGGCCTCAGTCTAAAACATCCCCAAAACAAAGTCTCTCGTCCAGCTGCCTCCTCACAACACTGCCCTCTTCCCAACACAATCATCAAACCCACAGCAAGCCCCTGGACAGCCTGGATCATTTCCCACACCTTGGGAGTCTGTCAGTGAAACCCAACACTGACTCCAATCTGCTGCTCAGACACTTTCCATGTCCGAGAGCTCAAACCCAGCACCAAATCCTCATGGCCTACAGAGTAGCTGTACTCCTCACCCTCCTGTATCCATCAGAAATATGGACCATATACAGCAGACACATTGAGACCCTGGAGCGTTCTCATCAGTGCAGTCCTGCAAACCCCTGGCACAATAGGTGCACCAACATGAGTGCCCTATCCCAGGCCATTACAGAGAGACATCGATAAGCTGCAGAGCTGGGCTGAGAGGTGGCAAATGGAGTGTAATGTGGAAAGGTGTGAGGTGATACACTTTGGAAGGAGTAACAGGAATGCAGAGTACTGGGCTAACGGTAAGATTCTTGGTAGTGTAGATGAGCAGAGAGATCTCGGTGTCCAGGTACACAGATCCCTGAAAGTTGCCACCCAGGTTGATAGGGTTGTTAAGAAGGCATACAGTGTGTTAGCTTTTATTGGTAGAGGGATTGAGTTTCAGAACTGTGAGGTTATGCTGCAGCTGTACAAAACTCTGGCACGGCCACACTTGGAGGATTGTGTACAGTTCTGGTCACCGCATTATAAGAAGGATGTGGAAGCTTTGGAAAGGGTGCAGAGGAGATTTACGAGGATGTTGCCTGGTATGGAAGGAAGGTCTTACGAGGAAAGGCTGAGGGACTTGAGGCAGTTTTCATTAGAGAGAAGGAGGTTGAGAGGTGACTTAATAGAGACATACAAGATAATCAGAGGGTTAGATAGGGTGTACAGTGAGAGCCTTTTTCCTCAGATGGTGATGGCGAGCACGAGGGGACATAGCTTCAAATTGAGGGGTGATAGATACAGGACAGATGTCAGAGGTAGTTTCTTTACTCAGAGAGTAGTAAGGGCGTGGAACACCCAGCCTGTAACTGTAGTAGACTCACCAACTTTCAGGGCATTTAAATGGTCACTGGATAGGCATATGGAGGAGAATGGAATAGTGTAGGTTAGATGGGCTTCAGATTGGTTTCACAGGTCGGCACAACATCGAGGGCCAAAGGGCCTGTACTGCGCTGTAACGTTTGACGTTCAATGTTGTATTCTCCTCAGTACCACGGTATTGGTCACACATGTCCATCTGCCATGGGTTGGGGATATATGTTGCAGTCGGGCAATATCCTCAGTTCAGACATTGTCCTTGTGTGACCAGCTGTAACAGGCACACCACATTGTCTGTCTGCCTGACACAAGACTGCCTAGACAGTGGTCAGCTCCGAGCTCCACAATGGGAGGCAATCACAGAGGGCCGAGGAACGCCTCCCGAAACAATGCAGCCCCCTCACAGACACATGCTAATTGTTATCCCGAGAACTACTCAAAGTGGAGAAGACCCATCCATGAAGATGCAACCACTTTGAACATCATCGAGTGAAGCGTGTGGTAGTTAGACACAAGCAGCAGAAAGAGCCAAATATTCCACAGAGACCCACCCACCCCCACCTCCTCAAATACCCCCTGCCCCACCCCCACCGCCTCAAATACCCCCTGCCCCACCCCCACCGCCTCAAATACCCCCTGCCCCACACCACCTCCTCAAATACCCCCTGCCCCACCCCATCTCCTCAAATACCCCCTGCCCCACCCCCACCTCCTCAAATACCCCCTGCCCCACACCTCCTCAAATACCCCCTGCCCCACCCCCATCTCCTCAAATACCCCCTGCCCCACCCCCACCTCCTCAAATACCCCCTGCCCCACCCCCACCTCCTCAAATACCCCCTGCCCCACCCCCACCTCCTCAAATACCCCCTGCCCCACCCCCACCTCCTCAAATACCCCCGCCCCACCCCCACCTCCTCAAATACCCCCTGCCCCACCCCCACCTCCTCAAATACCCCCTGCCCCACCCCCACCTCCTCAAATACCCCCTGCCCCACCCCCACCTCCTCAAATACCCCCTGCCCCACCCCCACCTCCTCAAATACCCCCTGCCCCACCCCCACCTCCTCAAATACCCCCTGCCCCACCCCCACCTCCTCAAATACCCCCTGCCCCACCCCCACCTCCTCAAATACCCCCGCCCCACCCCCACCTCCTCAAATACCCCCTGCCCCACCCCCACCTCCTCAAATACCCCCTGCCCCACCCCCACCTCCTCAAATACCCCCTGCCCCACCCCCACCTCCTCAAATACCCCCTGCCCCACCCCCACCTCCTCAAATACCCCCTGCCCCACCCCCACCTCCTCAAATACCCCCTGCACCACCCCCACCTCAAATACCCCCTGCACCACCCCCACCTCCTCAAATACCCCCTGCACCACCCCCACCTCAAATACCCCCTGCCCCACCCCCACCTCCTCAATTACCCCCTGCCCCACCCCCACCTCCTCAATTACCCCCTGCCCCACCCCCACCTCCTCAAATACCCCCTGCCCCACCCCCACCTCCTCAAATACCCCCTGCGCCACCCCCACCTCCTCAAATACCCCCTGCGCCACCCCCACCTCCTCAAATACCCCCTGCACCACCCCCACCTCAAATACCCCCTGCCCCACCCCCACCTCAAATACCCCCTGCCCCACCCCCACCTCCTCAAATACCCCCTGCCCCACCCCCACCTCAAATACCCCCTGCCCCACCCCCACCTCAAATACCCCCTGCCCCACCCCCACCTCCTCAAATAACCCCTGCCCCACCCCACCTCCTCAAATACCCCCCTGCCCCACCCCCACCTCCTCAAATACCCCCTGCACCACCCCCACCTCAAATACCCCCTGCCCCACCCCCACCTCCTCAAATACCCCCCTGCCCCACCCCCACCTCCTCAAATACCCCCTGCATCACCCCCACCTCAAATACCCCCTGCCCCACCCCCACCTCCTCAAATACCCCCTGCCCCACCCCCACCTCCTCAAATACCCCCTGCCCCACCCCCACCTCCTCAATTACCCCCTGCCCCACCCCCACCTCAAATACCCCCTGCCCCACCCCCACCTCCTCAAATACCCCCTGCCCCACCCCCACCTCCTCAAATACCCCCTGCACCACCCCCACCTCAAATACCCCCTGCCCCACCCCCACCTCCTCAAATACCCCCTGCCCCACCCCCACCTCCTCAAATACCCCCTGCACCACCCCCACCTCAAATACCCCCTGCCCCACCCCCACCTCCTCAAATACCCCCTGCCCCACCCCCACCTCCTCAAATACCCCCTGCCCCACCCCCACCTCCTCAAATACCCCCTGCACCCCCCCACCTCAAATACCCCCTGCCCCACCCCCACCTCCTCAAATACCCTCCTGCCCCACCCCCACCTCCTCAAATACCCCCTGTTTCCCCCCCACCTCAAATACCCCCTGCCCCACCCCCACCTCCTCAAATACCCCCTGCACAACCCCCACCTCCTCAAATACCCCCTGCCCCACCCCCACCTCCTCAATTACCACCAGCCCCACCCCGACATCCTCAAATACCCCCTGTCCCACCCCCACCTCCTCAAATACCCCCTGCCCCACTCCTCACCTCATCAAATACCACCTGCCACCCTCCTCAAATACCCCCTGCCCCACTCCTCACCTCAAATACCCCCTGCCCCACACCACCTCCTCAAATACCCCCTGCCCCACCCCACCTCCTCAAATACCCCCTGCCCCACCCCACCTCCTCAAATACCCCCTGCCCCACCCCACCTCCTCAAATACCCCCTGCCCCACCCCCACCTCCTCAAATATCCCCTGCCCCACCCCCACCGCCTCAAAAACCCCCTGCCCCACCCCCACCTCCACAAATACCCCCTGCCCAACCCCCACCTCCTCAAATACCCCCTGCCCCACCCCCACCTCCTCAAATACCCCCTGCCCAACCCCCACCTCCTCAAATACCACCAGCCCCACCCCCACCTCCTCAAATACCCCCTGCCCCACCCCACCTCCTCAAATACCACCAGCCCCACACCACCTCCTCAAATACTCCCTGCCCCACTCACCTCCTCAAATACCACCTGCCCCACCCCCACCTCCTCAAATACCACCTGCCCCCCTCCTCAAATACCCCCTGCCCCACTCCTCGCCTCAAATACCCCCTGCCCCACCCCCTCAAATACCCCCTGCCCCACCCCCACCTCAAATACCACCAGCCCCACCCCCACCTCCTCAAATACCACCAGCCCCACCCCCACCTCAAATACCCCCTGCCCCACCCCCACCTCCTCAAATACCACCAGCCCCACCCCCACCTCCTCAAATACCACCAGCCCCACCCCCACCTCCTCAAATACCACCTTCCCCACCCCCACACCTGCTCAAATACCACAGACCCCGCCCCCAGCTCCTCAAATACCCCCGCCCCATCCCTCTCTTCAAATACCTCCTGCCCCACACCCTACCCCCTCAAATACCTCCTGCCCCACACCCTACCCCCTCAAATACCCTCTGCCCCACACCCCACCTCCTCAAATACCCTCTGCCCCACCCCTCTCCTCAAATAACACCTGCCCCACCCCCTCCTCAAATAGCCCTTGCCCCACCCCCATTAATGGGTGGCACGGTGGCCCAGTGGTTAGCACTGCTGCCTCACAGCGCCAGAGACCCGGGTTCAATTCCCGCCTCAGGCGACTGACTGTGTGGAGTTTGCACATTCTCCCCGTGTCTGTGTGGGTTTCCTCTGGGTGCTCCGGTTTCCTCCCACAGTCCAAAGATGTGCAGGTCAGGTGAATTGGCCGTGCTAAATTGTCCGTAGTGTTAGGTAAGGGGTAAATGTAGGGGTATGGGTGGGTTTCGCTTCGGAGGGTCGGTGTGGACTTGTTGGGCCGAAGGGCCTGTTTCCACACTGTAATGTAATCTAATCTAATCTAATCTCCTCAAATACCACCTGCCCCACAACCCCCACCTCCTCAAAAACCCCCTGCCCTACCCCAACCTTCTCAAATACCACCAGCCTCACCCCCACCTCCTCAAATACCCCCTGCCACACCCCCCTCAAATACGACCAGCGCCACCCCCACCTCCTCAAATACCACCTGCCCCACCCCCACCTCCTCAAATACCACCAGCCCCACCTCAAATACCACCTGCCCCACCCCCACCTCCTCAAATACCCCCTGCCCCACCCCCCTCAAATACCCCCTGCCCCACCCCCCTCAAATACCACCTGCCCCACCCCCACCTCCTCAAATACCCCCTGCCCCACCCCCCCTCAAATACCACCTGCCCCACCCCCACCTCCTCAAATACCCCTTGCACCATCCCCCTCAAAAACCACCTGCCCCACCCCCAGCTCCTCAAATACCACCTGCCCTACCCCAACCTTCTCAAATACCACCAGCCTCACCCCCACCTCCTCAAATACCACCTGCCCCACCCCCACCTCCTCAAACACCACTTGCACCATCCCCCTCCTCAAATACCACCAGCCCCACTCTCCTCAAATACGACCTGCACCAACCCCTCCTCAAATATCCCCTACCCCAACCCTACCTCCTCAAATACCCCCTTGCCCACCCCCTCCTCAAATACCATAAACCCCACACCCACCTCCTCAAATACCCCCTGCCCCACCTCTGCAAAAACCACCTTCCCCATCTCCCCACCTTCTCAAATACCCCCTGCCCCAACCCCACCTCCTCAAATACCACCTGCCCCACCCCCACCTTCTCAAATAACACCTGCCCCACCCTGCACCTCAAATACCACCTGCCCCACCCCCACCTCCTCAAATACCACCTGCCCCACCCCCACCTCCTCAAATACCCCCTGCCCCACCCCTCACCACCTCAAATACCCCCTGCCCTACCCCAACCTTCTCAAATACCACCAGCCTCACCCCCACCTCCTCAAATAACCCTCCCCCACCACCCTCAAATACCCCCTGACCCACCCCCCCAAATACGACCAGCACCACCCCCACCACCTCAAATACCACCTGCCCCACCCCCACCTCAAATACCCCCTGCCCCACCCCCACTTCCTCAAATATCACCTGCCCCACGCCGCACCTTATCATGCACCACCTTCCCCCACCCCTCCTCAAATACCCCATGCCCCACCCCTCCAGATACCACCTGCCCCACCCCATCTCCTCAAATACCACCTGCCCCCACCCCTCACCTCCTCAAATACTACCTGCCCCCACCCCTCATCTCCTCAAATACTACCTGCCCCACCACCTCCTGAAATACCACCTTCCCCCACCCCCTCCTCAAATACCCCATGCCCCACCCCTCCAAATACCACCTGCCCCACCCCATCTCAAATACCACCAGTCCCCAAGCCTCACCTCCTCAAATACTACCTGCCCCACCACCTCCTGAAATACCACCTGCACCCACCCCCTCCTCAAATACCCCATGCCCCACCTCCCCAAATAACACCTGCCCCACCCCACACCTCAAATACCACCTGCCCCCCTCAAATACCCCCTGCTACACCCTCCACCTCCTGAAATACACCCCCCCCACCAAAGTGGCAGTCTTTGTGCACTTGCAGGGCCCACCCCCCTTCCAGAGGGACAGCAAGCCATCCCCTCCCCTGAGGGACTGTCGGAGCAGAGAGAAAGGCCCATATTCTAGAGGCCCAGACCCTCGCTCTGGGGAGATGGGTTCACATCCCAACACAACAATTGGTCATATTTACTTTGTAAAATGGTTCAGTAACCGTGGTGGCCATTTGGCCCATCATGTCTATCCTGGCTCCTGAAAGAGCTACCCAGCTGTCCCATTCTCCCACCCTACATCTGTATTCTTCAAAATTCATCACTTTCAAATGTATATCCAGCTGTCTTTTGAAACCTTCGATTGGTTCTGTTCGCCGAGCTGGGTATTTGTGTTGCAGATGTTCCGTCCCCTGTCTCGGTGACATCCTCAGGGATTGGGAGCCTCCTGTGAAGCTCTTCTGTGGTGTTCCCTCCGGTGTTTATAGTGGCTTGTCCCTGCTGCTTCCGGTTGTCAGTTCCAGCTGTCTGCTGCAGTGGTCGGTATATTGTGTCCAGGTCGATGTGCTTATTGATTGAATCTGTGGATGAGTGCCATGCCTCTAGGAATTCCCTGGCTGTTCTCTGTTTGGCTTGTCCTATAATCGTAGTGTTGTCCCAGTCGAATTCATGTTGCTTGTCGTCTGCGTGTGTGGCTACTAAGGATAGCTGGTGTACAATGTAGTGTACAAAATCCCATGCAAGGACTGCACAAAACACTACATAGGACAAACAGGAAGACAGCTAACGATCCGCATACATGAACACCAACTAGCCACGAAACGACATGACCAGCTATCCCTAGTAGCCACACACGCAGACGACAAGCAACATGAATGTTCCAACCCTATGTTCCCACATGTTCCCACATGATCCACTCCCTCCCTATCCCTCCATGTTCCCACATAATCCACTCCCTCCCTATCCCTCCATGTTCCCACATGATCCACTCCCTCCCTATCCCTCCACGTTCCCACATGATCCACTCCCTCCCTATCCCTCCACGTTCCCACATGATCCACTCCCTCCCTATCCCTCCACGTTCCCACATGATCCACTCCCTGTTTCCGGATGTTTATCCAGTTATTCTGTTATGCCCTGAGCATTTGCACCCAGGGGTCAGGAGATGATACAGGACTCACAATCTCATACTCGTCTGTCTATCCCTGAAGCTATTGAGTCACCCACAGGTATACCTTTCTAGTCTGCGTACCAGCCCCTATCCCCTTTCCCAGGACAGGTTCCGGCACCGTGAGACTGAGATTTTCCCCCGGGACACCCAGTCCTTACTCGGTCACATTGCTCAGTAAAGTAGGTATCTAACATTTAAGACAGCTCCAATTCAATTAATACATCTACAATCATTAAAACGTCCGAGTGTTAGTGATCGTGGCCATGAAACTGTCACCGACTGTTGTAAATGGGAGGGAACTCTCTGGTCCTTGCCCAGTCTGACCTACACGTGACTCCAGACTCACAGCAACGTGGGTGACTGTTAACTGCCCCCGAGTGGGTGTCTTAATGGGGCAATTAGGGATGGACAACAATTCCTTGCCTTTCCCGTGATGCTCACTTAGCAAGACAGCGAAACAGTGAAGGACATTTGAGAATGGTAAGGGAACGCTGGGCAATGGAAGCGTTTTGGAAATTCCAAAGAGCTTGCAGATGTAATGATGGGCTGAGTTGCCTCATTTCCTTCTCCATTATTCTGGGATTTTAAACAAAGTTGTGACAGAGAATAAAACATTTTCTTGTCACCCTACGGTTTTTCAGCTCTGATGTTTCCAGCAGATTGCTATATCATTTGTGGAGATTGCTAGACAATGTTTGAGGGTTCGAGAGTCCGCACAGAGTCAGGGAGCAGTTACCCAAAAGAGAAACCTTCTGCAGAAGCAGCATCACTTCAACCTCCCCCCCCCCCCCCCCAACCAGCACATCACCACACGACCTGCGCTTATAAAATATCGACATTAATCTTTGAATTAGCTGTTTGCAGAGAGAGCGCCAACAAATTCAAAATTATAAAGTACTTATCTCCACAAAAAAGTGCGCTCAGAAAATAAAACAAAATATCAGGAAAGAATATTAAGTTTGGAGGAATAGAAAGTTTCCCACTTGTAAATTGGAACAAGATTTCCTGAGGGAGTCAGGTACCAAATTGTTAATTACATCTTTGAAAGGCGTGCTCCCAGTGGGTTCAGCTCGGAACAGCTTTTGCTAATGAAGCAATGAGGTTTCTCTCTTTCTCATGCCTCGTTATTCATCCTGTGCCTTAGCTTCCTCCCTTTTCTACAACAATGCGGCCCTGGGACCTGGCATCCTCTAGGGGACTGGGACCAGGGCAGAGTTCTGATCAGAGCAGGAGCACGCTTGTAAATATGAAAGGGTGAGATAAGCCAGTGCCAGAGACAAGGGACCTACACCATCCCTGGGGATATCAAGAAATTTGCAGCTCTTTTTGAAAGAGATGGATGAGATTAAATTCCTCCCTTTTTCTTATTGACGGTCCAAGATGAAAAGGAAGTTGTCATTGTCATTGACTCTGGAGTCTGTGTTTGCTATGGGACACGGTTACTGTGGAAAATTCAGCACCAACCTCCCACCCAGCCTGGTCCAAAAGGTGACGTGGTCAGGTCAGATCAAAGCTCCAGGAGGCAGGGAGTTTAACCAGCCTTCTGCAGGCCGCACCCTGACAGCTCTGCAGGCCGCACCCTGACAGCTCTACAGGCCGCACCCTGACAGCTCTACAGGCCGCACCCTGACAGCTCTGCAGGCCGCACCCTGACAGCTCTACAGGCCGCACCCTGACAGCTCTGCAGGCCGCACCCTGACAGCTCTGCAGGCCGCACCCTGACAGCTCTACAGGCCGCACCCTGACGGATCTACAGGCCGCACCCTGACGGATCTACAGGCCGCACCCTGACGGATCTACAGGCCGCACCCTGACGGATCTACAGGCCGCACCCTGACAGCTCTACAGGCCGCACCCTGACAGCTCTACAGGCCGCACCCTGACAGCTCTACAGGCCGCACCCTGACAGCTCTGCAAACAATGTGAATAAAAATAACAACTTTGGAAATTAAACCGAGCTTCTTGCCCAAGCCCTGGTTAGAACTGCACTGAGGAAACCCTGGGGAGGGGAGAGGGGAATCAAGAGCTGGGGCAGGAACATAGACTCCAGAATATACAACGAACACTCCAGTCCAGTATAACCTGCCCCAC
The DNA here is from genome assembly GCF_037043375.1 of Chiloscyllium plagiosum. Classification (NCBI taxonomy): domain Eukaryota; kingdom Metazoa; phylum Chordata; class Chondrichthyes; order Orectolobiformes; family Hemiscylliidae; genus Chiloscyllium; species Chiloscyllium plagiosum. The sequence continues at coordinate 3,775,335 of NW_028270146.1, forward strand.
AGCTATCGATGCTCAGCAAGAGGGAGAGAGAGCGTTAGTGGCCAAAGGGATCCCAGCGTATGGAGCAGGATGGGTTTGGTACATTGAGCTCGATGATCAGTCCTGATCATGTTGAGTGGGGGAGCAGATTGGAGGGGCTGAATGGCCTACTCCTGTAAGATTCTGCTGCCTCCCCTACCCCCCATCCCCTTGTTCTGGAGAACTCCCCTCCCCGCTTCACCTCCCCACCGCAGTGGAATAGTTCCCTCTGTCATAGGATTCCATGGCCATTCAGCCCATTGTGTTCCTCCAGCTAGCACCCAGCCTAACACCAGCTTCTTATTGCTGTCGCCCTGTTGCTGCAGATCCTTCAAAAGGTGACCCCGGTGGGTCCCTACCTCCACTGCCCTTTGGGCTTTAGATACCAGAGCCCCCAAACCTTTGGGGAGTAACCATCATTCACCAACTGTCCCCTCATCATTCTCCCAACACCCTGTAATTGGGCCAACTGCTCACTCCTGTGTCAACAGGGGACAGCTCCCCCTCCCTGCTCTCTCTCTATTCCAGCTCTCGTTATTCAATTCCCCCCCTCAGGCTCCTTGTTTCCAAAGAAAACACTCCCAGCCCTATCCAATCATTGCTCACTATGCTGTGGCTCTCCGCTCACACTCACTCCTTCCTGGAATGTTGTGAGTACAGCTGTACGCAGTGTTGCTGCTGGCCTCTGAGCAACGTTACACAGCCCCCTTTGCTCTTGGTTCCTGTACCTTCACTAATGGAGGCGTAGATTTTGTAGAACTCCTTAACCACCTGATTTACCCATTCAGGAATCTGGGACCATGCTCTCTGAGCTCTCTTTGTTCCTCGACACTCCCCCACTCTTTCTTAATTATCTTCAAACTTCTTAATCATGCCTAGCTGGAGAAACACTGCGGTGGGGAGGTGAAGCGGGGAGGGGACTTCTCCACAACAAGGGGATGGGGGGTAGGGGAGGCAGCAGAATCTTACAGGAGTAGGCCATTCAGCCCCTCCAATCTGCTCCCCCACTCAACATGATCAGGACTGATCATCGAGCTCAATGTACCAAACCCATCCTGCTCCATACGCTGGGATTCACATATTTAAATCTGAATCATCGGTAGTTACCACAAACCGCAAAGGAGCCAGTTCTGAGCACTGAGAACCCCCCATTAGACACAGCCCTCTCCATCACACTAACGCCCATCAACAGTTACCCCCATCTCCCGTCTCTGAGACAAGTTTGAATTCTGCTTTGACTTCTCCGATGAATCTGCTGTGTGGTACCACGCTGAACACAAATGGGCCACCCCTGGCCACACCCTGCCATAAGGATCTGTGTTAGACCCTCAATTCGCCACCTTATTAACAACTTGGATAATGGCAGAGAGGCATGTAACACAAAGTGAGGTGGTGTTGTGGACAGTGCAGAAGATAGCATATAGTTACAAAGGGATAATGATGGACTCAGTGAATGCTGAAAACTCTGGGGAATGGCGTTCAATTTCAGCAGGTGTGAGGTTATCCATTTTAGACTGAGAACTTTCTAGATGGTATGAAGTTAAATACAGTGGATGCCTGAAGAGACTTGGAGTCCAGGTGCGTAGATGTTTAAAATGTCACAAGCAGTTGGTATAAATCATCAAGAAGGTTAATGTAATGATAGCCTTCAGATTAAAGGACTGGAGTACAGGGATGCAGACGTTATGCTGCAGTTACACAAAGGAGGGCTGGAGAAGGGCTTATGCCCGAAACGTCGATTCTCCTGTTCCCTGGATGCTGCCTGACCTGCTGCGCTTTTCCAGCAACACATTTCCTGCAGTTACACAAAACCCAGGTTAGACCCCAGTCGGAGCACTGTGAGCAGCTCTGGGTCCCACACCTTAGAAAGGAGAGATTGGGCTGAGAGGGAGGGTTACAGGAATGGTACCTGGAGCTGAGGGGTTACGTTATGAGGAGAGATTACACACATGAGACCTGTTTTTTCTAGAGTTTAGAAGGTAAAGAGGTGATCTGAACAAAGTCTTCAAGATTCTGACAGGATGTGGAGTGTTGGTGTTAAACTGGGGTAGACAAAGACAGAAATCACATGACACCAGGTTGTTGTCCAACAGATTTATCTGAAATCACAAGCTTTCGGAGCGCTGCTCCTTCACTTCACCTGAGGAAGGGGCAGTGCTTTGAAAACCTGTGATTACAAATAAACCTGTTGAACTATAACCTGGTGTCCTGTGACTTCAGAAAAAGACGGGTAGATAATCTATTTCCATGCTGGGAGATCCGAGAACAAGACAACATAGTGTGAGAGATAGGGCCGGACCATTCAGGAGAGATGTTAGGAAGCAGCTTTATATAAAAAGGGTTGTAGATGTCTGGAACTCTCTTCCACAAACAGCAGCGGATGCTGGATCCATTGTACATTTTATATCTGAGGTAGATAGTGTTTTATTAGGCAAAAAATTTAAGGGAATATGGACCAAAGTCAGGTACATGGAGTTAGGCCACAGCTCAGCGATGACCTTATTGAATGGTGCAGCAGAGTGGAGGTGCTCTTCCTATTGTGCTAATGGTGGCAAATAAATGTAAGTTGTTGATTTAGCCATGGATCTGTGAAAATGCCAGTGATGTCTGTCCTGTGACTGGGTTAGAAATGCTCTGTTCGTTAATCCCATCTTCAGTGTCTAACATCACGACAGTGCGGTGCACCATTCCCGCAGGGCTGGGGCTGGGGGGAGGGGGGGGGCTGGGAGAGGGGGGGCTGGGGGGGGGCGACTGGGGAGGGGGCTGGGGCCCGGGGCTGGGGGGAGGGGGGGGGGGGCTGGGGAGGGGGCTGGGGCACGGGGCCAGGGCCTGGGGCCTGGGGGCCGGGGGCTGGGGCTGGGGGAGGGGGGGGGGGCTGGGGCCTGGGGCTGGGGCCTGGGCCTGGGGCCTGGGGCCGGGGGGGGGGCTGGGGCTGGGACTGGGGCCTGGGGCTGGGGCCTGGGGCCTGGGGCCTGGGGCCGGGGGGGGGCTGGGGCTGGGGCTGGGACTGGGGCCTGGGGCCTGGGGCCAGGGCCCGGGGCTGGGGCTGGGGCTGGGGTGGGGGGGGGGGGGCTGGGGCTGCAGCACAGCTCCCTGTACAAGGCCCACATGCCAGACACCAGAACGTTTCCTCAGTGTCCCCTGTCACACTTCACACACCCTTCCCCTTCTCCTCACTGTCCACAGCCAGAATGGCCCTGTGTTTGGGGAGTGTCCCTGTCTCTGGGACAGGGGCCCACAGCTGTAATGGGGGAGGGGCAGCTGCTGGCCACTCGGCCCCTCCAGTTTGGTCCTCCTCCCGGGGCCACGTGACCAGCCGGGCCAGGGTCAGGTGACCCGGAGAAGGGCGGGGCTTCTCTGTGACGGGGGTCCGTGTAAACGGCTGCGTCACTGATCCAGAACCTTCTCTGCGACCGTCCGGTAGTGATGACGTCAGGGGGGCGGAACTGCGCGGGGAGCGGGGCGAAATGACGTTCATCGACTGCGACTACAGCCGACGAGAAAGGTGAAAATAAACAACAAAATATCATCATAACATCAGGGGGAGGGGGAGGGGGAAAGGGAGGGGGAGGGGGAGGGGGGGGGATAGGGAGGGGGAGGGGGGGAAAGGGGGGGGGGAGGAGGGGGAGGGGGAGGAGGGGGAGGGGGAGGATAGGGAGGGGGAGGGGGGGGGAAAGGGGGGGGTGGGGAGGGGGAGGATAGGGGAGGGGGGGAAAGGGGGGGGGGGAGGAGGGGGAGGGGGAGGATAGGGAGGGGGAGGGGGGGGGAAAGGGGGGGGTGGGGAGGGGGAGGATAGGGAGGGGGAGGGGGGGAAAGGGGGGGGGAAGGGGGGGGGAGGATAGGGAGGGGGAGGGGGGGAAAGGGGGGGGGAAAGGGAGGGGGGTGGGGAGGGGGAGAATAGGGAGGGGGAGGGGGGGAAAGGGAGGGGGGTGGGGAGGGGGAGGAGGGGGAGGATAGGGAGGGGGAGGGGGGGGAAGGGAGGGGGGTGGGGAGGGGGAGGGGGAGGATAGGGGGGGAAAGGGAGGGGGAAAGGGAGGGGGAGGGGGAGGGGGAGGGGGGGGAAAGGGGGGGGGGAAGGGAGGGGGGTGGGGAGGGGGAGGATAGGGGGGGGAAAGGGAGGGGGAAAGGGAGGGGGGGGAAAGGGAGGGGGGGGGAAAGGGAGGGGGGTGGGGAGGGGGAGGAGGGGGAGGGGGAGGATAGGGGGGGGAAAGGGAGGGGGAAAGGGAGGGGGAGGGGGAGGGGGAGGGGGAGGGGGAAAGGGAGGGGGAGGGGGAGGGGGGGGAAAGGGGGGGGGAAAGGGAGGGGGGTGGGGAGGGGGAGGAGGGGGAGGGGGAGGATAGGGAGGGGGAGGGGGGGGAAAGGGAGGGGGAAAGGGAGGGGGAGGGGGAGGGGGAGGGGGGGGAAAGGGGGGGGTGGGGAGGGGGAGGAGGGGGAGGGGGAGGATAGGGAGGGGGAGGGGGGGGAAAGGGAGGGGGAAAGGGAGGGGGAGGGGGAGGGGGAGGATAGGGAGGGGGAGGGGGGGGAAAGGGAGGGGGAAAGGGAGGGGGAGGGGGGGGAAAGGGGGGGGTAAAGGGAGGGGGAGGGGGAGGGGGGGGAGGGGGAGGGGGAGGATAGGGAGGGGGGGGAAAGGGAGGGGGAAAGGGAGGGGGAGGGGGAAAGGGAGGGGGAGGGGAAGGAGGGGGAGGGGGGGGGGGAAAGGGAGGGGGAGGGGGAGGGGGAGGGGGAGGGGGAAAGGGAGGGGGAGGGGAAGGAGGGGGAGGGGGAGGATAGGGAGGGGGAGGGGGGGGGAAAGGGAGGGGGAGGGGGAGGGGGAAAGGGAGGGGGAGGGGAAGGAGGGGGAGGGGGAGGATAGGGAGGGGGAGGGGGGGGAGGGGGAGGATAGGGAGGGGAAGGGGGGGGAAAGGGAGGGGGGTGGGGAGGGGGAGGAGGGGGAGGGGGAGGATAGGGAGGGGAAGGGGGGGGAAAGGGAGGGGGGTGGGGAGGGGGAGGAGGGGGAGGGGGAGGATAGGGAGGGGGAGGGGGGGAAAGGGAGGGGGAAAGGGAGGGGGAAAGGGAGGGGGAGGGGGAAAGGGAGGGGGAGGGGGAAAGGGAGGGGGAAAGGGAGGGGGAGGGGGAAAGGGTGGGGGAGGGGGAGGGGGGAAGGGGAGGGGGAGGGGGGAAGGGGAGGGGGAGGGGGGAAAGGGAGGGGGAGGGGGAAAGGGAGGGGGAGGGGGAGGGGGGAAGGGGAGGGGGAGGGGGGGAGGGGGAGGGGGGAAAGGGAGGGGGAGGGGGAGGGGGGGAGGGGGAGGGGGGAAAGGGAGGGGGAGGGGGAGGGGGAAGGGGAGGGGGAGGGGGGAAAGGGAGGGGGAAAGCGAGGGGGAGGGGGGAAAGGGAGGGGGAGGGGGGAGGGGGAGGGGGAAAGGGAGGGGGAGGGGGGAGGGGGAGGGGGAAAGGGAGGGGGGGGAGGGGGATAGGGAGGGGAGGGGGGAGGGGGATAGGGAGGGGAGGGGGGAGGGGGGAGGGGGAAAGGGTGGGGGAGGGGGAGGGGGAAAGGGTGGGGGAGGGGGAGGGGGAAAGGGAGGGGGAGGGGGAAAGGGAGGGGGAGGGGGAAAGGGAGGGGGAGGGGGGGAAAGGGAGGGGGAGGGGGAAAGGGAGGGGGAGGGGGGAGGGGGAAAGGGAGGGGGAGGGGGAAAGGGAGGGGGAGGGGGAAAGGGAGGGGGAGGGGGGAAAGGGAGGGGGAGGGGGGAGGGGGGAAAGGGAGGGGGAGGGGGAAGGGGAGGGGGAGGGGGAAGGGGAGGGGGAGGGGGAGGGGGAGGGGGGAAGGGGAGGGGGAGGGGGAGGGGGAAGGGGAGGGGGAGGGGGGAAAGGGAGGGGGGGAGGGGGAAAGGGAGGGGGAAGGGGAGGGGGAGGGGGGAAAGGGAGGGGGGGAGGGGGGAAAGGGAGGGGGGGAGGGGGACAGGGAGGGGGAGGGGGAAGGGGAGGGGGAGGGGGGGAGGGGGACAGGGAGGGGGAGGGGGAAGGGGAGGGGGAGGGGGAAGGGGAGGGGGGACAGGGAGGGGGAGGGGGAAGGGGAGGGGGGGAAGGGGAGGGGGGAAAGGGAGGGGGGGAGGGGGACAGGGAGGGGGAGGGGGAGGGGGGGGAGGGGGGAAAGGGAGGGGGGGAGGGGGACAGGGAGGGGGATAGGGAGGGGGGGAGGGGGAGGGGGATAGGGAGGGGGGGAGGGGGAGGGGGATAGGGAGGGGGAGGGGGATAGGGAGGGGGAGGGGGACAGGGAGGGGGATAGGGAGGGGGGGAGGGGGAGGGGGATAGGGAGGGGGAGGGGGATAGGGAGGGGGGGAGGGGGAGGGGGATAGGGAGGGGGAGGGGGATAGGGAGGGGGAGGGGGAGGGAGGGGGAGGGGGAGGGGGGAAAGGGAGGGGGAGGGAGGGGGGGGAGGGGGGAAAGGGGGGGAGGGGGAGGGGGGAAAGGGGGGGAGGGGGAGGGGGGAAAGGGGGGGAGGGGGAGGGGGGAAAGGGGGGGAGGGGGAGGGGGGAAAGGGGGGGAGGGGGAGGGGGGAAAGGGGGGGAGGGGGAGGGGGGAAAGGGGGGGGGGAGGGAGGGGGAGGGGGGAAAGGGGGGGGAGGGAGGGGGAGGGGGAGGGGGGAAAGGGGGGGAGGGAGGGGGAGGGGGAGGATAGGGAGGGGGAGGGGGGGGGGAAAGGGAGGGGGAAAGGGAGGGGGAGGGGGGTGGGGAGGGGGAGGGGGAAAGGGAGGGGGAGGGGGGGGAGGGGGGTGGGGAGGGGGAGGGGGAAAGGGAGGGGGAGGGGGGGGAGGGGGAGGATAGGGAGGGGGAGGGGGAGGAGGGGGAGGGGGGGGAAAGGGGGGGGAAAGGGAGGGGGGTGGGGAGGGGGAGGAGGGGGAGGGGGAGGATAGGGAGGGGGAGGGGGGGAAAGGGAGGGGGAAAGGGAGGGGGGGGAGGGGGAGGGGGATAGGGGGGGAGGGGGAGGGGGATAGGGAGGGGAGGGGGGAGGGGGATAGGGAGGGGAGGGGGGAGGGGGAAAGGGAGGGGGGGGAGGGGGAGGGGGATAGGGAGGGGAGGGGGGAGGGGGATAGGGAGGGGAGGGGGGAGGGGGATAGGGAGGGGAGGGGGGAGGGGGATAGGGAGGGGAGGGGGAGGGGGGAGGGGGATAGGGAGGGGGAGGGGGAAAGGGAGGGGGGAGGGGGAGGGGGAAAGGGAGGGGGAAAGGGAGGGGGGAGGGGGAGGGGGGGTGGGGGAGGGGGAAAGGGAGGGGGGAGGGGGAGGGGGAAAGGGAGGGGGGAGGGGGGGGAGGGGGAGGGGGGAAAGGGAGGGGGAGGGGGAAAGGGAGGGGGAGGGGGAAAGGGAGGGGGAGGATAGGGAGGGGGAGGGGGGGGAAAGGGGGGGAAATGGAGGGGGGTGGGGAGGGGGAAGAGGGGGAGGGGGAGGATAGGGAGGGGGAGGGGGGGGAAAGGGAGGGGGAGGGGGAAAGGGAGGGGGAAAGGGAGGGGGGGGAGGGGGAGGGGGATAGGGGGGGGAGGGGGAGGGGGATAGGGAGGGGAGGGGGGAGGGGGATAGGGAGGGGAGGGGGGAGGGGGAAAGGGAGGGGGGGGGAGGGGGAGGGGGATAGGGAGGGGAGGGGGGAGGGGGAAAGGGAGGGGGGGAGGGGGAGGGGGATAGGGAGGGGAGGGGGGAGGGGGATAGGGAGGGGAGGGGGAGGGGGATAGGGAGGGGAGGGGGAGGGGGAGGGGGGAGGGGGATAGGGAGGGGGAGGGGGAGGGGGAGGGGGAAAGGGAGGGGGGAGGGGGAGGGGGAAAGGGAGGGGGAGGGGGGAAAGGGAGGGGGGAGGGGAGGGGGAAAGGGAGGGGGAGGGGGGGTGGGGGAGGGGGAGGGGGAGGGGGGAAAGGGAGGGGGAGGGGGAGGGGGAAAGGGAGGGGGAGGGGGGGTGGGGGAGGGGGAGGGGGAGGGGGGAAAGGGAGGGGAGGGGGAGGGGGAGGGGGGAAAGGGAGGGGGAGGGGGAGGGGGGAGGGGGAAAAGGGAGGGGGGGGGAGGGGGAAAGGGAGGGGGGAGGGGGACAGGGAGGGGGAGGGGGGGAGGGGGAAAAGGGAGGGGGGGGAGGGGGGAAAGGGAGGGGGGAGGGGGACAGGGAGGGGGAGGGGGAAGGGGAGGGGGAGGGGGAGGGGGGAGGGGGAAAAGGGAGGGGGGGGAGGGGGGAAAGGGAGGGGGGAGGGGGACAGGGAGGGGGAAAGGGAGGGGGGAGAGGGGGGAAAGGGAGGGGGAAAGGGAGGGGGACAGGGAGGGGGAAAGGGAGAGGGAGGGGGAAAGGGAGGGGGGAGAGGGGGGAAAGGGAGGGGGACAGGGAGGGGGAAAGGGAGAGGGAGGGGGAAAGGGAGGGGGAGGGGGAGGGGGAAGGGGAAAGGGAGGGGGAGGGGGAAAGGGTGGGGGAGGGGGAGGGGGAAAGGGAGGGGGAGGGGGAGGGGGGAAAGGGAGGGGGAGGGGGAGGGGGAAAGGGAGGGGGAAAGCGAGGGGGAGGGGGAGGGGGAAAGGGAGGGGGAGGGGGAGGGGAAAGGGAGGGGGAAAGCGAGGGGGAGGGGGATGGGGAAAGGGAGAGGGAGGGGGAGGGGGGAAAGGGAGGGGGAGGGGGAAAGGGAGGGGGAGGGGGAGGGGGGAAAGGGAGGGGGAGGGGGAGGGGGAAAGGGAGGGGGAGGGGGAAAGGGAGGGGGAGGGGGGAAAGGGAGGGGGAGGGGAGGGGGAAAGGGAGGGGGAGGGGGAGGGGGGAAAGGGAGGGGGAGGGGGAGGGGGGAAAGGGAGGGGGAGGGGGAAAGGGTGGGGGGGGAGGGGGAAAGGGTGGGGGGGGAGGGGGAAAGGGAGGGGGAGGGGGAGGGGGGAAAGGGAGGGGCAGGGGGGAAAGGGAGGGGGAGGGGGAGGGGGGAAAGGGGAGGGGGAGGGGGGAATGGGAGGGGGAGGGGGAGGTGGAGGGGGGAAAGGGAGGTGGAGGGGGGAAAGGGAGGGGGAGGGGGAGGGGGAAAGGGAGGGGGAGGGGGGAAAGGGAGGGGGGAAAGGGAGCGGGAGGGGGGAGGGGGTGGGGGAGGGGGGAGGGGGTGGGGGGGGAGTGAGGGGTGGGTGGGCAGGTGGGAAGGAGTGAGGGGATGTGGGGAGGTGGGGGGGAGTGAGGGGATGTGGGGAGGTGGGGTGGAGTGGGGAGGTGGGGGGGAGTGGGGGGGAGTGAGGGGTGGGGGGGAGTGAGGGGTGGGGGGGGAGGTGGCGGGGGAGTGAGGGGATGGGGGGAGTGAGGGGTGGGGGGGAGGTGGGGGGGAGTGAGGGGTGGGGGGGGGAGGTGGGGGTGAGTGAGGGGTGGGGGGGGGAGGTGGGGGTGAGTGAGGGGTGGGGGGGGAGGTGGCGGGGGAGTGAGGGGTGGGGGGGGAGTGAGGAGTGGGGGGGGAGGTGGGGGGGAGTGAGGGGTGGGGGGGAGGTGGGGGGGAGGTGGGGGGGAGTGAGGGGTGGGGGGGAGGTGGGGGGGAGTGAGGGGTGGGGGGGAGGTGGGGGGGAGGTGGGGGGGAGTGAGGGGTGGGGGGGAGGTGGGGGGGAGTGAGGGGTGGGGGGGAGGTGGGGGGGAGTGAGGGGTGGGGGGAGGTGGGGGGGAGTGAGGGGTGGGGGGGAGGTGGGGGGGAGTGAGGGGTGGGGGGGGAGGTTGGGGGGAGTGAGGGGTGGTGGGGGAGTGAGGGGTGGGGGGGGAGGTGGGGGGGAGGTGGGGGGGAGTGAGGGGTGGGGAGGGAGGTGGGGGGGAGTGAGGGGTGGGGGGGGAGTGAGGGGTGGAGGTGGGGGGGAGGTGGGGGGGAGTGAGGGGTGGGGGGGGAGGTGGGGGGGAGTGAGGGGTGGGGGGGGAGGTGGGGGGGAGGTTGGGGGGAGTGAGGGGTGGGGGGGAGGTGGGGGGGAGTGAGGGGTGGGGGCGGAGGTGGGGGGGAGTGAGGGGTGGGGGGGGGAGGTGGGGGGGAGTGAGGGGTGGGGGGGGGAGGTGGGGGGGAGTGAGGGGTGGGGGGGGAGGTGGGGGGGAGTGAGGGGTGGGGGGGGAGGTGGGGGGGAGTGAGGGGTGGGGGGGGAGGTGGGGGGGAGTGAGGGGTGGGGGGGGAGGTGGGGGGGAGTGAGGGGTGGGGGGGGAGGTGGGGGGGAGGTGAGGGGTGGGGGGGGAGGTGGGGGGGAGGTGAGGGGTGGGGGGGGAGGTGAGGGGGAGGTGAGGGGTGGGGGGGGAGGTGAGGGGTGGGGGGGGAGGTGGGGGGGGGAGTGAGGGGTGGGGGGGGAAGTGGGGGGGGAGTGAGGGGTGGGGGGGAGGTGGGGGGGGGAGTGAGGGGTGGGGGGGGGAGTGAGGGGTGGGGGGAGAGGTGGGGGGGGGAGTGAGGGGTGGGGGGGAGTGAGGGGTGGGGGGGGAGGTGGGGGGGGGAGTGAGGGGTGGGGGGGAGGTGGGGGGGGGGGGAGTGAGGGGTGGGGGGGGAGGTGGGGGGGGGGAGTGAGGGGTGGGGGGGGAGGTGGGGGGGGGGGAGTGAGGGGTGGGGGGGGAGGTGGGGGGGGGAGGGGGGGGAGTGAGGGGTGGGTGGGGAGGTGGGGGGGGAGGGGTGGGGAGTGAGGGGTGGGTGGGGAGGTGGGGGGGAGGGGTGGGGAGTGAGGGGTGAGGGGGAGGTGGGGGGGAGGGGGGGGGAGTGAGGGGTGGGGGGGGAGGTTGGGGGGGAGGTGGGGGGGAGTGAGGGGTGGGGGGAGGTGGGGGCGAGTGAGGGGTGGGGGGGGGTGGGGGTGAGGTTGGAGGGAGTGGGGGGTGGGGGGGAGTGAGGGGTGGGGGGGGGAGGTGGGGGGGGAGGTGGGGGGGAGTGAGGGGTGGGGGGGGAGGTGGGGGGGAGTGGGGGGTGGGGGGGAGGTGGGGGGGAGTGGGGGGTGGGGGGGAGGTGGGGGGGAGTGAGGGGTGGGGGGGGAGGTGGGGGGGAGTGGGGGGTGGGGGGGAGGTGGGGGGGAGTGAGGGGTGGGGGGGGAGGTGGGGGGGAGTGAGGGGTGGGGGGGGAGGTGGGGGGGAGTGAGGGGTGGGGGGGGAGGTGGGGGGGAGTGAGGGGTGGGGGGGGAGGTGGGGGGGAGGTGGGGGGGCCGGTCGGGGGGAGGTGGGGGGGAGTGAGGGGTGGGGGGGGCGGTGGGGGGGAGTGAGGGGTGGGGGGGGCGGTGGGGGGGAGTGAGGGGTGGGGGGGAGTGAGGGGTGGGGGGGGCGGTGGGGGGGAGTGAGGGGTGGGGGGGGAGGTGGGGGGGAGTGAGGGGTGGGGGGGGAGGTGGGGGGGAGTGAGGGGTGGGGGGGGAGGTGGGGGGGAGGTGGGGGGGAGTGAGGGGTGGGGGGGGAGGTGGGGGGGAGTGAGGGGTGGGGGGGGAGGTGGGGGGGAGTGAGGGGTGGGGGGGAGGTGGGGGGGAGTGAGGGGTGGGGGGGGCGGTGGGGGGGAGTGAGGGGTGGGGGGGGAGGTGGGGGGGAGTGAGGGGTGGGGGGGGAGGTGGGGGGGAGTGAGGGGTGGGGGGGGAGGTGGGGGGGAGTGAGGGGTGGGGGGGGAGGTGGGGGGAGGTGGGGGGGAGTGAGGGGTGGGGGGGAGGTGGGGGGGAGTGAGGGGTGGGGGGGGGAGGTGGGGGGGAGTGAGGGGTGGGGGGGGAGGTGGGGGGAGTGAGGGGTGGGGGGGGGAGGTGGGGGGGAGTGAGGGGTGGGGGGGGGAGGTGGGGGGGAGTGAGGGGTGGGGGGGGAGGTGGGGGGGAGTGAGGGGTGGGGGGGGAGGTGGGGGGGAGTGAGGGGTGGGGGGGGAGGTGGGGGGGAGTGAGGGGTGGGGGGGGAGGTGGGGGGGAGGTGAGGGGTGGGGGGGGAGGTGAGGGGGAGGTGAGGGGTGGGGGGGGAGGTGAGGGGTGGGGGGGGAGGTGGGGGGGGAGTGAGGGGTGGGGGGGAAGTGGGGGGGGGAGTGAGGGGTGGGGGGAGGTGGGGGGGGAGTGAGGGGTGGGGGGGGGAGTGAGGGGTGGGGGGGAGGTGGGGGGGGGAGTGAGGGGTGGGGGGGGAGGTGGGGGGGGAGGTGGGGGGGGGAGTGAGGGGTGGGGGGGGAGGTGGGGGTGGGAGTGAGGGGTGGGGGGGGAGGTGGGGGGGGGGGGGGAGTGAGGGGTGGGGGGGGAGGTGGGGGGGGGAGTGAGGGGTGGGGGGGGAGGTGGGTGGGGGGAGTGAGGGGTGGGGGGGGAGGTGGGGGGGGGGAGTGAGGGGTGGGGGGGGAGGTGGGGGAGTGAGGGGTGGGTGGGGAGGTGGGGGGGGAGGGGTGGGGAGTGAGGGGTGAGGGGGAGGTGGGGGGGGAGGGGGGGGAGTGAGGGGTGGGGGGGAGGTTGGGGGGGAGGTGGGGGGGAGTGAGGGGTGGGGGGGAGGTGGGGGCGAGTGAGGGGTGGGGGGGGTGGGGGTGAGGTTGGAGGGAGTGGGGGGTGGGGGGGAGTGAGGGGTGGGGGGGGAGGTGGGGGGGGAGGTGGGGGGAGTGAGGGGTGGGGGGGAGGTGGGGGGGAGTGGGGGGTGGGGGGGAGGTGGGGGGGAGTGGGGGGTGGGGGGGAGGTGGGGGGGAGTGGGGGGTGGGGGGGAGGTGGGGGGGAGTGAGGGGTGGGGGGGGAGGTGGGGGGGAGTGGGGGGTGGGGGGGAGGTGGGGGGGAGTGAGGGGTGGGGGGGGAGGTGGGGGGGAGTGAGGGGTGGGGGGGAGGTGGGGGGGAGTGAGGGGTGGGGGGGGAGGTGGGGGGGAGTGAGGGGTGGGGGGGAGGTGGGGGGGAGTGAGGGGTGGGGGGGGAGGTGGGGGGGGAGGTGGGGGGGAGTGAGGGGTGGGGGGGGAGGTGGGGGGGAGTGAGGGGTGGGGGGGGAGGTGGGGGGGAGTGAGGGGTGGGGGGGAGGTGGGGGGGAGTGAGGGGTGGGGGGGCCGGTCGGGGGGAGGTGGGGGGGAGTGAGGGGTGGGGGGGGCGGTGGGGGGGAGTGAGGGGTGGGGGGGGCGGTGGGGGTGAGTGAGGGGTGGGGGGGGCGGTGGGGGGGAGTGAGGGGTGGGGGGGGAGGTGGGGGGGAGTGAGGGGTGGGGGGGGAGGTGGGGGGGAGTGAGGGGTGGGGGGGGAGGTGGGGGGGAGGTGGGGGGGAGTGAGGGGTGGGGGGGGAGGTGGGGGGGAGTGAGGGGTGGGGGGGGAGGTGGGGGGGAGTGAGGGGTGGGGGGGGAGGTGGGGGGGAGTGAGGGGTGGGGGGGAGGTGGGGGGGAGTGAGGGGTGGGGGGGGCGGTGGGGGGGAGTGAGGGGTGGGGGGGGAGGTGGGGGGGAGTGAGGGGTGGGGGGGGAGGTGGGGGGGAGTGAGGGGTGGGGGGGGAGGTGGGGGGAGTGAGGGGTGGGGGGGGAGTTGGGGGGGAGGTGGGGGGGAGTGAGGGGTGGGGGGGGAGGTGGGGGGGAGTGAGGGGTGGGGGGGGAGGTGGGGGGGAGTGAGGGGTGGGGGGGGAGGTGGGGGGGAGTGAGGGGTGGGGGGGGGAGGTGGGGGGGAGTGAGGGGTGGGGGGGGAGGTGGGGGGGAGTGAGGGGTGGGGGGGAGGTGGGGGGGAGTGAGGGGTGGGGGGGGAGGTGGGGGGGAGTGAGGGGTGGGGGGGGAGGTGGGGGGGAGTGAGGGGTGGTGGGGGAGTGAGGGGTGGGGGGGGAGGTGGGGGGGAGGTGGGGGGGAGTGAGGGGTGGGGGAGGGAGGTGGGGGGGAGTGAGGGGTGGGGGGGGAGGTGGGGGGGAGTGAGGGGTGGGGGGGGAGTGAGGGGTGGGGGTGGAGGTGGGGGGGAGGTTGGGGGGAGTGAGGAGTGGGGGGGAGGTGGGGGGGAGTGAGGGGTGGGGGGGGAGGTGGGGGGGAGTGAGGGGTGGGGGGGGAGGTGGGGGGGAGTGAGGGGTGGGGGGGAGTGAGGGGTGGGGGGGGAGGTGGGGGGGAGTGAGGGGTGGGGGGGAGGTGGGGGGGAGGTGGGGGGGGGGAGTGAGGTGTGGGGGGGGAGGTGGGGGGGGAGGGGGGGGGAGTGAGGAGTGGGGGGGGGGAGGGGGGGGGAGTGAGGAGTGGGGGGGGAGGTGGGGGGGAGGGGGGGGAGTGAGGGGTGGGGGGGGAGGTGGGGGGAGTGAGGGGTGGGGGGGGAGGTGGGGGGGAGT
>NW_028270146.1:3789992-3922691 GCF_037043375.1 Chiloscyllium plagiosum
CCTCACTCGCCCCCCCCCTCACTCCCCCCTCCCTCACTCGCCCCCTCCCCTCACTCGCCCCTCCCCTCACTTCGCACTCCCCCTCACTCCCCTCTCTCCTTCCCCCCCTATCCCCTCCCCCCCTTCCCCCCCATCCCCTCCGTCTCCCCCCCCCCCCCCAGCCAGTGCTCTGGTGGTTCTCTGTAATGGCTGCTCCCTCCTCTGGTCTTTCCCAGACGCTGTGCTATGGACGAGTTGGCTCATGACTTGGTGTCTGCCCTGGATGAGACGTCTGAGCAGAACCGTCTAGACGAGGAGATCTGGGAGGGGGTCTGGCCTGTGCCCGCGGCAGCAGCAGAGGCGCCAGGCACGGAAGCGGAGGGGTCGGAAACGCCGTTCCAACTCGAACCACTCGCTGGACTACACGCGGTGTTTCAGTGAGGTGTCCGAGTCTAGTCAGGACGAGCTTGGGCTGGCTGCTGCTGCTGCAGCCGACACAGACTCGGACGATGACCGTGCGGTGGTGAAGCAACTCTCCTCCCTCAATGTCACACTTAAGGGCAAGGTCCATAACTGGCACGAGTCAGACTCCTTCACGGAGAATAGCCCCGGCCAGCCACTCCCGGCGACGCAGAAAGGTCAAACGCGTGACCTCGGGGGGCGCAGGGGACGTCAGCGCCACGCTCCAGAAGAAGCTGAAGGTGTCACAAACCTGGGCCAACCTCGCAGTCTCCCGCCGATCCCCCGAAGCCCCCCGGCCAACACAAGAAGCAGCGTTTGTCCAAAGCGGCTGGTGTGGAGTCTGGGCTGAGCCCTGAGGGGCACTCTGTCCAGCACAGCCTCCACCTGGAGGGAGGCCAGCAAGGAGGCTATGGACTGTCAGACCGAGGAACACAAGGCTTCCGACGAGAACATGACTGACAGGTAACAGTGAATGCCCTTCCTGCAGACTGGCCCGATAGCAGTCAGAGCCTCTGTGACTGTCACTCCCCGTTCCAAGGTCAGGGGCTACACAGCCAGCCCAGACAAACCAAGCGTGCGGTTCCACACCAACACTCCATGGCTGTCATGAGGGAATGTGGTACTCTTAAAGGGTCAGTACTGAGGGAGTGCCGCACTGTCACAGGGTTGGTGCTGAGGGAGTGGGCACTGTCCGTGGGTCAGTGCTGAGGGAGTGGGCACTGTCAGAGGGTCGGTGCTGAGGGAGTGGGCACTGTAGGAGGGTCAGTGCTGAAGGAGTGGGCACTGTGGGAGGGTCAGTGCTGAGGGAGTGGGCACTGTGGGAGGGTCAGTGCTGAGGGAGTGGAGCACTGTCGTAGGGTCAGTGCTGAGGGAGTGGGCACTGTCAGAGGGTCGGTGCTGAGGGAGTGGGCACTGTAGGAGGGTCAGTGCTGAAGGAGTGGGCACTGTGGGAGGGTCAGTGCTGAGGGAGTGGGCACTGTGGGAGGGTCAGTGCTGAGGGAGTGGAGCACTGTCGTAGGGTCAGTGCTGAGGGAGTGGAGCACTGTCGGAGGGTCAGTGCTGAGGGAGTGGGTACTGTGGGAGGGGGCAGATGGGTGAGGGAGTGGAGTGCCTGGAATGGTCCATGGTGGGGTTGGGGATCAGTATGGGGGAGGGATGGTTTGGGTGAGGCAGTGGTGATGGGGGTGGGTGATGGGCTGATGGGGGTGCGGCGGTTGCGTCAGTTGCTGACAGCGTTAGCTCAATCCCATTCTCCGTTGTCTCCTCTTGTTTCCCAGTGATGTCAGCAGCATCTGCAGCAGCGACGGGCTCTTCACCAACGATGAAGGACGGCAAGGTACAGACTCTCCATCACACGCGCACACGCACACACTGACACGCATGCTCACACTCAGACACACTCTGTCTGTCTGTCTCTCTCACACGCACACACTGACACGCACGCTCACACTCAGACACACTCTGTCTGTCTGTCTCTCTCACACGCACACACTGACACGCACAGCTCACACTCAGACACACTCTGTCTGTCTGTCTCTCTCACACGCACACCACTGACACGCATGCTCACACTCAGACACACTGTCTGTCTCTCTCACACTCACGCGCGCGCACACTCGCGCTCTCCCACACGCACGCACACACACATGCACTCGCACTCGCGCTCTCCCACACGCACGCACACACACGCACTCTCCCACGCGCGCACACACACACACACTCTCCCACGTGCGCGCACACACACACACACTCGTGCTCTCCCACACGCACGCGCACACACACACTCACGCGCACACACACACTCACACGCACACACACTCGCGCTCTCCCACCACGCGCACACACACTCGCGCTCTCCCACACGCGCACACACACTCGCGCTCTCCCACACACACACTCGCGCTCTCCCACACACACTCGCGCTCTCCCACGCGCACACACACTCGCACTCGTGCTCTCCCACGCGCACACACTCGCACTTGCGCTCTCCCGCACACACACACTAGCACTTGCGCTCTCCCGCACACACACACTCGCACTTGCGCTCTCCCGCCACACACACACACACTCGCACTCGCCCGCACACACACACACGCACTCGCGCTCTCCCACACACACACGCACGCACACGCGCTCTCCCACACCGCACGACACACACACTCGCGCTCTCCCACACGCACGCACACACACACTCGCGCCTCTCCCCACACGCACACACACACTCGCACTCTCCCACACACACGCACACACTCGCACTCGCGCTCTCCCACGCGCACACACACTCGCACTCGCGCTCTCCCACACACACACTCGCACTCGCGCTCTCCCACACACACACTCGCACTCTCCCACACACACACTCGCACTCGCGCTCTCCCACACACACACTCGCACTCTCCCACACACACACTCGCACTCGCGCTCTCCCACACACACACACTCGCACTCTCCCACACACACACACTCGCACTCGCCCACACACACACTCGCACTCGCGCTCTCCCACACACACACACTCGCACTCGCGCTCTCCCACACACACACACTCGCACTCGCGCTCTCCCACACACACACTCGCGCTCTCCCACACACACACTCGCGCTCTCCCACACACACACTCGCACTCGCGCACTCCCACACACACACTCGCGCTCTCCCACACACACACACACACTAGCACTCGCGCTCTCCCACACACACACTCGCACTCGCCCACACACACTCGCGCTCTCCCACACACACACTCGCACTCGCGCTCTCCCACACACACACTCGCACTCGCGCTCTCCCACACACACACTCGCACTCGCGCTCTCCCACACACACACACTCGCACTCGCGCTCTCCCACACACACACTCGCACTCGCGCTCTCCCACACACACACACTCGCACTCGCGCTCTCCCACACACACACACTCGCACTCGCGCTCTCCCACACACACACTCGCACTCGCGCTCTCCCACACACACACTTGCACTCGCGCTCTCCCACACACACACTCGCACTCGCGCTCTCCCACACACATACACTCGCACTCGCGCTCTCCCACACACACACTCGCACTCGCGCTCTCCCACACACACACTCTCGCACTCGCGCTCTCCCAACACACGCACCCACACACACTCGCGCTCTCCCGCACACACACACTAGCACTTGCGCTCTCCCGCACACACACACTCGCACTTGCGCTCTCCCGCACACACACACACACTCGCACTCGCCCGCACACACACACACGCACTCGCGCTCTCCCACACACACACGCACGCACACGCGCTCTCCCACACGCACGCACACACACACTCGCGCTCTCCCACACGCACGCACACACACACTCGCGCTCTCCCACACGCACACACACACTCGCACTCTCCCACACACACGCACACACTCGCACTCGCGCTCTCCCACGCGCACACACACTCGCACTCGCGCTCTCCCACACACACACTCGCACTCGCGCTCTCCCACACACACACTCGCACTCTCCCACACACACACTCGCACTCGCGCTCTCCCACACACACACTCGCACTCTCCCACACACACACTCGCACTCGCGCTCTCCCACACACACACACTCGCACTCTCCCACACACACACACTCGCACTCGCCCACACACACACTCGCACTCGCGCTCTCCCACACACACACACTCGCACTCGCGCTCTCCCACACACACACACTCGCACTCGCGCTCTCCCACACACACACTCGCGCTCTCCCACACACACACTCGCGCTCTCCCACACACACACTCGCACTCGCGCACTCCCACACACACACTCGCGCTCTCCCACACACACACACACACTAGCACTCGCGCTCTCCCACACACACACTCGCACTCGCCCACACACACTCGCACTCGCGCTCTCCCACAAACACACTCGCACTCGCGCTCTCCCACACACACACTCGCACTCGCGCTCTCCCACACACACACTCGCACTCGCGCTCTCCCACACACACACACTCGCACTCGCGCTCTCCCACACACACACTCGCACTCGCGCTCTCCCACACACACACACTCGCACTCGCGCTCTCCCACACACACACACTCGCACTCGCGCTCTCCCACACACACACTCGCACTCGCGCTCTCCCACACACACACTCGCACTCGCGCTCTCCCACACACATACACTCGCACTCGCGCTCTCCCACACACACACTCGCACTCGCGCTCTCCCACACACACACTCTCGCACTCGCGCTCTCCCAACACACGCACCCACACACACTCGCGCTCTCCCGCACACACACACTCGCACTTGCGCTCTCCCGCACACACACACTCGCACTTGCGCTCTCCCGCACACACACACACACTCGCACTCGCCCGCACACACACACACGCACTCGCGCTCTCCCACACACACACGCACGCACACGCGCTCTCCCACACGCACGCACACACACACTCGCGCTCTCCCACACGCACGCACACACACACTCGCGCTCTCCCACACGCACACACACACTCGCACTCTCCCACACACACGCACACACTCGCACTCGCGCTCTCCCACGCGCACACACACTCGCACTCGCGCTCTCCCACACACACACTCGCACTCGCGCTCTCCCACACACACACTCGCACTCTCCCACACACACACTCGCACTCGCGCTCTCCCACACACACACTCGCACTCTCCCACACACACACTCGCACTCGCGCTCTCCCACACACACACACTCGCACTCTCCCACACACACACACTCGCACTCGCCCACACACACACTCGCACTCGCGCTCTCCCACACACACACACTCGCACTCGCGCTCTCCCACACACACACACTCGCACTCGCGCTCTCCCACACACACACTCGCGCTCTCCCACACACACACTCGCGCTCTCCCACACACACACTCGCACTCGCGCACTCCCACACACACACTCGCGCTCTCCCACACACACACACACACTAGCACTCGCGCTCTCCCACACACACACTCGCACTCGCCCACACACACTCGCACTCGCGCTCTCCCACAAACACACTCGCACTCGCGCTCTCCCACACACACACTCGCACTCGCGCTCTCCCACACACACACTCGCACTCGCGCTCTCCCACACACACACACTCGCACTCGCGCTCTCCCACACACACACTCGCACTCGCGCTCTCCCACACACACACACTCGCACTCGCGCTCTCCCACACACACACACTCGCACTCGCGCTCTCCCACACACACACTCGCACTCGCGCTCTCCCACACACACACTCGCACTCGCGCTCTCCCACACACACACTCGCACTCGCGCTCTCCCACACACATACACTCGCACTCGCGCTCTCCCACACACACACTCGCACTCGCGCTCTCCCACACACACACTCTCGCACTCGCGCTCTCCCAACACACGCACCCACACACACTCGCGCTCTCCCACACACACGCACACACTCGCGCTCTCCCACACGCACGCACACACTCGCGCTCTCCCACACACACGCACACACTCGCGCTCTCCCACACACACACTTGCACTCGCGCTCTCCCACACACGCACTCGCGCTCTCCCACACACACACTCGCACTCTCCCACACACACACTCGCACTCTCCCACACACACACTCGCACTCGTGCTCTCCCACACACACACACTCGCACTCGCGCTCTCCCACACACACACTCGCGCTCTCCCACACACTCGCACTCGCGCTCTCCCACACACACGCACCCACACACACACGCGCTCCCCCACACACGCACGCGCTCCCCCACACACGCACACACACACACACACCCACACACACCTGCACACACGCGCACACACACACACACACCCACACACACACGCGCTCTCCCACACACACACACGCTCTCCCACACACCCACACACACACACCCACACACACACGCGCTCTCCCACACACACACACACACACCCACACACACACGCGCTCTCCCACACACACACACGCTCTCCCACACACCCACACACACACACACGCGCTCTCCCACACACACGCTCTCTCCCACACACACGCTCTCTCCCACACACACGCTCTCTCCCACACACACGCTCTCCCACACACACGCGCTCTCCCACACACACGCACCCACACACACCCACACACACACGCGCGCTCTCCCACACACACACACGCACCCACACACACACGCACCCACACACACACGCACCCACACACACACGCGCTCTCCCACACACGCGCTCTCCCACACACGCGCTCTCCCACACACGCGCTCTCCCACACACGCGCTCTCCCACACACGCGCTCTCCCACACACACGCTCTCCCACACACGCGCTCTCCCACACACGCGCTCTCCCACACACGCGCTCTCCCACACACGCGCTCTCCCACACACGCGCTCTCCCACACACGCGCTCTCCCACACACGCGCTCTCCCACACACGCGCTCTCCCACACACGCGCTCTCCCACACACGCGCTCTTCCACACACGCGCTCTCCCACACACGCGCTCTCCCACACACGCGCTCTCCCACACACGCGCTCTCCCACACACGCGCTCTCCCACACACGCGCTCTCCCACACACGCGCTCTCCCACACACGCGCTCTCCCACACACACGCTCTCCCACACACACGCTCTCCCACACACACACGCTCTCCCACACACACACGCTCTCCCACACACACACGCTCTCCCACACACACACGCTCTCCCACACACACACGCTCTCCCACACACACACGCTCTCCCACACACACACGCTCTCCCACACACACACACGCTCTCCCACACACACACACGCTCTCCCACACACACACACGCTCTCCCACACACACACACGCTCTCCCACACACACACACGCTCTCCCACACACACACACGCTCTCCCACACACACACACGCTCTCCCACACACACACGCTCTCCCACACACACGCTCTCCCACACACACGCTCTCCCACACACACGCTCTCCCACACACACGCTCTCCCACACACACGCTCTCCCACACACACGCTCTCCCACACACACGCTCTCCCACACACACGCTCTCCCACACACACGCTCTCCCACACACACGCTCTCCCACACACACGCTCTCCCACACACACACGCTCTCCCACACACACACGCTCTCCCACACACACACGCTCTCCCACACACACACGCTCTCCCACACACACACGCTCTCCCACACACACACGCTCTCCCACACACACACGCTCTCCCACACACACACGCTCTCCCACACACACACACGCTCTCCCACACACACACGCGCTCTCCCACACACACACACGCTCTCCCACACACACCCACGCTCTCCCACACACACACACGCTCTCCCACACACACACACACCCACACACACGCTCTCCCACACACACACACGCTCTCCCACACACACCCACGCTCTCCCACACACACACACGCTCTCCCACACACACACACACACACACACACACACACACGCTCTCCCACACACACACACTCGCACTCGTGCTCTCCCACACACACGCGCTCTCCCACACACGCGCGCTCTCCCACACACGCGCGCTCTCCCACACACGCGCGCTCTCCCACACACGCGCGCTCTCCCACACACGCGCGCTCTCCCACACACGCGCGCTCTCCCACACACGCGCTCTCCCACACACGCGCTCTCCCACACACGCGCTCTCCCACACACGCGCTCTCCCACACACGCGCTCTCCCACACACGCGCTCTCCCACACACGCGCTCTCCCACACACGCGCTCTCCCACACACGCGCTCTCCCACACACGCGCTCTCCCACACACGCGCTCTCCCACACACGCGCTCTCCCACACACGCGCTCTCCCACACACGCGCTCTCCCACACACGCGCTCTCCCACACACGCGCTCTCCCACACACGCGCTCTCCCACACACGCGCTCTCCCACACACGCGCTCTCCCACACACGCGCTCTCCCACACACGCGCTCTCCCACACACGCGCTCTCCCACACACGCGCTCTCCCACACACACACGCGCTCTCCCACACACACACGCGCTCTCCCACACACACACACGCGCTCTCCCACACACACACGCGCTCTCCCACACACACACGCGCGCTCTCCCACACACACACGCGCGCTCTCCCACACACACACGCGCTCTCCCACACACACACGCGCTCTCCCACACACACACGCGCTCTCCCACACACGCGCTCTCCCACACACGCGCTCTCCCACACACGCGCTCTCCCACACACGCGCTCTCCCACACACGCGCTCTCCCACACACGCGCTCTCCCACACACGCGCTCTCCCACACACGCGCTCTCCCACACACGCGCTCTCCCACACACGCGCTCTCCCACACACGCGCTCTCCCACACACGCGCTCTCCCACACACGCGCTCTCCCACACACGCGCTCTCCCACACACGCGCTCTCCCACACACGCGCTCTCCCACACACGCGCTCTCCCACACACGCGCTCTCCCACACACGCGCTCTCCCACTCACGCGCTCTCCCACACACGCGCTCTCCCACACACACACGCGCTCTCCCACACACACACGCGCTCTCCCACACACACACACGCGCTCTCCCACACACACACGCGCTCTCCCACACACACACGCGCTCTCCCACACACACACGCGCTCTCCCACACACACACGCGCTCTCCCACACACACACGCGCTCTCCCACACACACACGCGCTCTCCCACACACACACGCGCTCTCCCAATACACACACGCGCTCTCCCACACACACACGCGCTCTCCCACACACACACGCGCTCTCCCACACACACACGCGCTCTCCCACACACACACATGCGCTCTCCCACACACACACATGCGCTCTCCCACACACACACACGCGCTCTCCCACACACACACACGCGCTCTCCCACACACACACGCGCTCTCCCACACACACACGCGCTCTCCCACACACACACGCGCTCTCCCACACACACACGCGCGCTCCCACACACACGCGCTCTCCCACACGCGCGCTCCCACACACACACGCGCTCTCCCACACGCGCTCTCCCACACACACACGCGCTCTCCCACACGCGCTCTCCCACACACACGCACCCACACACACACGCGCTCTCCCACACACACACACACACGCGCTCTCCCACACACGCGCTCTCCCACACTCACGCACCCACACACGCGCTCTCCCACACACACGCACCCACACACACACACACACGCTCTCCCACACACACACACACACACACGCGCCCGCGCTCTCCCACACACACACTCGCGCTCTCCCACACACACGCACCCACACACACGCGCTCTCCCACACACACGCACCCACACACACACGCGCTCTCCCACGCACGCGCTCTCCCACACACGCGCTCTCCCACACACACGCACCCACACACACACACCCACACACACGCGCTCTCCCACACACACACACACACACGCGCGCGCTCTCCCACACACGCGCTCTCCCACACACACGCACCCACACACGCGCTCTCCCACACACACGCTCTCACACACACACACACACGCGCTCTCCCACACACACACACACACACGCGCTCTCCCACACACACACACTCGCGCTCTCCCACACACACACTCGCACTCGCGCTCTCCCACACACACGCGCTCTCCCACACACACGCGCTCTCCCACACACACGCGCTCTCCCACACACACGCGCTCTCCCACACACACGCGCTCTCCCACACACACGCGCTCTCCCACACACACGCGCTCTCCCACACACACGCGCTCTCCCACACACACGTGCTCTCCCACACACACGCGCTCTCCCACACACACGCGCTCTCCCACACACACGCGCTCTCCCACACACGCGCTCTCCCACACACGCGCTCTCCCACACACGCGCTCTCCCACACACGCGCTCTCCCACACACGCACCCACACACACGCGCTCTCCCACACGCACGCGCTCTCCCACGCACGCGCTCTCCCACACACGCGCTCTCCCACACACACGCACCCACACACACACACCCACACACACACGCGCTCTCCCACACACACACACACACACACACGCGCTCTCCCACACACACGCACCCACACACGCGCTCTCCCACACACACGCTCTCTCACACACACACACACACGCGCTCTCCCACACACACACACACGCGCTGTCCCACACACACACACTCGCGCTCTCCCACACACACACTCACACACGCGCTCTCCCACACACACACTCACACACGCGCTCTCCCACACACACGCGCTCTCCCACACACACGCGCTCTCCCACACACACGCGCTCTCCCACACACACGCGCTCTCCCACACACACGCGCTCTCCCACACACACGCGCTCTCCCACACACACGCGCTCTCCCACACACACGCGCTCTCCCACACACACGCGCTCTCCCACACACACGCGCTCTCCCACACACACGCGCTCTCCCACACACACGCTCTCCCACACACGCGCTCTCCCACACACGCGCTCTCCCACACACGCGCTCTCCCACACACGCGCTCTCCCACACACACGCACCCACACACACACACCCACACACACACGCGCTCTCCCACACACACACACACACACACACGCGCTCTCCCACACACACGCACCCACACACGCGCTCTCCCACACACGCGCTCTCCCACACACACGCGCTCTCCCACACACACGCGCTCTCCCACACACACGCGCTCTCCCACACACACGCGCTCTCCCACACACACGCGCTCTCCCACACACACGCGCTCTCCCACACACACGCGCTCTCCCACACACACGCGCTCTCCCACACACACGCGCTCTCCCACACACACGCGCTCTCCCACACACACGCGCTCTCCCACACACACGCGCTCTCCCACACACACGCGCTCTCCCACACACACGCGCTCTCCCACACACACGCGCTCTCCCACACACACGCGCTCTCTCCCACACACACGCGCTCTCCCACACACGCGCTCTCCCACACACGCGCTCTCCCACACACGCGCTCTCCCACACACGCGCTCTCCCACACACGCGCTCTCCCACACACGCGCTCACCCACACACACACACCCACACACACACACCCACACACACACGCGCTCTCCCACACACACACACACACACACACGCGCTCTCCCACACACACGCACCCACACACGCGCTCTCCCACCCACACACGCGCTCTCCCACACACACACACGCTCTCCCACACACACACACGCTCTCCCACACACACACACGCGCTCTCCCACACACACACACACACTCGCGCTCTCCCACACACACACACTCGCACTCGCGCTCTCCCACACACACACTCGCACTCGCGCTCTCCCACACACACGCACCCACACACACACGCGCTCTCCCACACACACGCACCCACACACGCGCTCTCCCACACACGTGCTCTCCCACACACGTGCTCTCCCACACACGCGCTCTCCCACACACGCGCTCTCCCACACACGCGCTCTCCCACACACGCGCTCTCCCACACACGCGCTCTCCCACACACGCGCTCTCCCACACACGCGCTCTCCCACACACGCGCTCTCCCACACCCACGCACCCCCACACACACGCGCTCTCCCACACACACGCACCCACACACACACGCGCTCTCCCACACACACGCACCCACACACACGCGCTCTCCCACACACACGCACCCACACACACACGCGCTCTCCCACACACACGCACCCACACACACACGCGCTCTCCCACACACACGCGCTCTCCCACACACACGCACCCACACACACACGCGCTCTCCCACACACACGCATCCACACACACGTGCTCTCCCACACACGCGCTCTCCCACACGCACGCACCCACACACACACGCGCTCTCCCACACGCACGCACCCACATGCGCTCTCCCACACGCACGCACCCACACACACACGCGCTCTCCCACACGCACGCACCCACACACACACGCGCTCTCCCACACGCACGCACCCACACACACACACACACGCGCTCTCCCACACGCACGCACCCACACACACACGCGCTCTCCCACACACACGCACCCACACACACACACACACACGCGCTCTCCCACACACGCGCTCTCCCACACACGCGCTCTCCCACACACGCGCTCTCCCACACACGCGCTCTCCCACACACGCGCTCTCCCACACACGCGCTCTCCCACACACGCGCTCTCCCACACACGCGCTCTCCCACACACGCGCTCTCCCACACACGCGCTCTCCCACACACGCGCTCTCCCACACACACGCACCCACACACACACACGCGCTCTCCCACACACACGCACCCACACACACACGCTCTCCCACACACGCTCTCCCACACACACGCACCCACACACACACACGTGCTCTCCCACACACACGCACCCACACACACACGCGCTCTCCCACACACACACGCACCCACACACGCACGTGCTCTCCCACACACACGCACCCACACACACACACGCGCTCTCCCACACACACGCACCCACACACACTCGCGCTCTCCCACACACACGCACCCACACACACACGCACCCACACACACTCGCGCTCTCCCACACACACGCACCCACACACACACGCACCCACACACACACACGCTCTCCCACACACCCACACACACACACCCACACACACACGCGCTCTCCCACACACACACACACACACCCACACACACACGCGCTCTCCCACACACACACACGCTCTCCCACACACCCACACACACACACACGCGCTCTCCCACACACACGCTCTCTCCCACACACACGCTCTCTCCCACACACACGCTCTCTCCCACACACACGCTCTCCCACACACACGCGCTCTCCCACACACACGCACCCACACACACCCACACACACACGCGCGCTCTCCCACACACACACACGCACCCACACACACACGCACCCACACACACACGCACCCACACACACACGCACCCACACACACACGCGCTCTCCCACACACGCGCTCTCCCACACACGCGCTCTCCCACACACGCGCTCTCCCACACACGCGCTCTCCCACACACGCGCTCTCCCACACACACGCTCTCCCACACACGCGCTCTCCCACACACGCGCTCTCCCACACACGCGCTCTCCCACACACGCGCTCTCCCACACACGCGCTCTCCCACACACGCGCTCTCCCACACACGCGCTCTCCCACACACGCGCTCTCCCACACACGCGCTCTCCCACACACGCGCTCTCCCACACACGCGCTCTCCCACACACGCGCTCTCCCACACACGCGCTCTCCCACACACGCGCTCTCCCACACCCGCGCTCTCCCACACCCGCGCTCTCCCACACACACGCTCTCACACACACACGCTCTCCCACACACACACGCTCTCCCACACACACACGCTCTCCCACACACACACGCTCTCCCACACACACACGCTCTCCCACACACACACGCTCTCCCACACACACACGCTCTCCCACACACACACACGCTCTCCCACACACACACACGCTCTCCCACACACACACACGCTCTCCCACACACACACACGCTCTCCCACACACACACACGCTCTCCCACACACACACACGCTCTCCCACACACACACACGCTCTCCCACACACACACACGCTCTCCCACACACACACACGCTCTCCCACACACACACGCTCTCCCACACACACACGCTCTCCCACACACACACGCTCTCCCACACACACGCTCTCCCACACACACGCTCTCCCACACACACGCTCTCCCACACACACGCTCTCCCACACACACGCTCTCCCACACACACGCTCTCCCACACACACGCTCTCCCCACACACACGCTCTCCCACACACACACGCTCTCCCACACACACACGCTCTCCCACACACACACGCTCTCCCACACACACACGCTCTCCCACACACACACGCTCTCCACACACAAGCTCTCCCACACACGCTCTCCCACACACAACACGCTCTCCCACACACACACACGCTCTCCCACACACACACACGCTCTCCCACACACACACGCGCTCTCCCACACACACACACGCTCTCCTCACACACACCCACGCTCTCCCACACACACACACGCGCTCTCCCACACACACACGCGCTCTCCCCACACACACACGCGCTCTTCCCACACACACACACGCTCTCTCCACACACACCACGCTCTCCCACACACACACACGCTCACGCTCACGCTCTCCCACACACACACACGCTCTCCCACACACACACACACACACACACACACACACACGCTCTCCCACACACACACACTCGCACTCGTGCTCTCCCACACACACGCGCTCTCCCACACACGCGCGCTCTCCCACACACGCGCGCTCTCCCACACACGCGCGCTCTCCCACACACGCGCGCTCTCCCACACACGCGCGCTCTCCCACACACGCGCTCTCCCACACACGCGCTCTCCCACACACGCGCTCTCCCACACACGCGCTCTCCCACACACGCGCTCTCCCACACACGCGCTCTCCCACACACGCGCTCTCCCACACACGCGCTCTCCCACACACGCGCTCTCCCACACACGCGCTCTCCCACACACGCGCTCTCCCACACACGCGCTCTCCCACACACGCGCTCTCCCACACACGCGCTCTCCCACACACGCGCTCTCCCACACACGCGCTCTCCCACACACGCGCTCTCCCACACACGCGCTCTCCCACACACGCGCTCTCCCACACACGCGCTCTCCCACACACGCGCTCTCCCACACACACACGCGCTCTCCCACACACACACGCGCTCTCCCACACACACACACGCGCTCTCCCACACACACACGCGCTCTCCCACACACACACGCGCTCTCCCACACACACACGCGCTCTCCCACACACACACGCGCTCTCCCACACACACACGCGCTCTCCCAATACACACACGCGCTCTCCCACACACACACGCGCTCTCCCACACACACACGCGCTCTCCCACACACACACGCGCTCTCCCACACACACACATGCGCTCTCCCACACACACACATGCGCTCTCCCACACACACACACGCGCTCTCCCACACACACACGCGCTCTCCCACACACACACGCGCTCTCCCACACACACACGCGCTCTCCCACACACACACGCGCTCTCCCACACACACACGCGCTCTCCCACACACACACGCGCTCTCCCACACACACACGCGCTCTCCCACACACACACGCGCTCTCCCACACACACACGCGCTCTCCCACACACACACGCGCTCTCCCACACACACACGCGCGCTCCCACACACACACACGCGCGCTCCCACACACACGCGCTCTCCCACACGCGCGCTCCCACACACACACGCGCTCTCCCACACGCGCTCTCCCACACACACACGCGCTCTCCCACACGCGCTCTCACACACACACGCGCTCTCCCACACACACACACACACGCGCTCTCCCACACACGCGCTCTCCCACACTCACGCACCCACACACGCGCTCTCCCACACACACGCACCCACACACACACACACGCTCTCCCACACACACACACACACACACGCGCCCGCGCTCTCCCACACACACACTCGCGCTCTCCCACACACACGCACCCACACACACGCGCTCTCCCACACACACGCACCCACACACACACGCGCTCTCCCACGCACGCGCTCTCCCACACACGCGCTCTCCCACACACACGCACCCACACACACACACCCACACACACGCGCTCTCCCACACACACACACACACACGCGCGCGCTCTCCCACACACGCGCTCTCCCACACACACGCACCCACACACGCGCTCTCCCACACACACGCTCTCACACACACACACACACGCGCTCTCCCACACACACACACACACACGCGCTCTCCCACACACACACACTCGCGCTCTCCCACACACACACTCGCACTCGCGCTCTCCCACACACACGCGCTCTCCCACACACACGCGCTCTCCCACACACACGCGCTCTCCCACACACACGCGCTCTCCCACACACACGCGCTCTCCCACACACACGCGCTCTCCCACACACACGCGCTCTCCCACACACACGTGCTCTCCCACACACACGCGCTCTCCCACACACACGCGCTCTCCCACACACACGCGCTCTCCCACACACGCGCTCTCCCACACACGCGCTCTCCCACACACGCGCTCTCCCACACACGCGCTCTCCCACACACGCACCCACACACACGCGCTCTCCCACACACACGCACCCACACACGCACGCGCTCTCCCACGCACGCGCTCTCCCACACACGCGCTCTCCCACACACGCGCTCTCCCACACACACGCACCCACACACACACACCCACACACACACGCGCTCTCCCACACACACACACACACACACACGCGCTCTCCCACACACACGCACCCACACACGCGCTCTCCCACACACACGCTCTCTCACACACACACACACACGCGCTCTCCCACACACACACACACGCGCTGTCCCACACACACACACTCGCGCTCTCCCACACACACACTCACACACGCGCTCTCCCACACACACACTCACACACGCGCTCTCCCACACACACGCGCTCTCCCACACACACGCGCTCTCCCACACACACGCGCTCTCCCACACACACGCGCTCTCCCACACACACGCGCTCTCCCACACACACGCGCTCTCCCACACACACGCGCTCTCCCACACACACGCGCTCTCCCACACACACGCGCTCTCCCACACACACGCGCTCTCCCACACACACGCGCTCTCCCACACACACGCGCTCTCCCACACACACGCGCTCTCCCACACACACGCGCTCTCCCACACACACGCGCTCTCCCACACACGCGCTCTCCCACACACGCGCTCTCCCACACACGCGCTCTCCCACACACGCGCTCTCCCACACACACGCACCCACACACACACACCCACACACACACGCGCTCTCCCACACACACACACACACACACACGCGCTCTCCCACACACACGCACCCACACACGCGCTCTCCCACACACACGCACCCACACACGCGCTCTCCCACACACACGCGCTCTCCCACACACACGCGCTCTCCCACACACACGCGCTCTCCCACACACACGCGCTCTCCCACACACACGCGCTCTCCCACACACACGCGCTCTCCCACACACACGCGCTCTCCCACACACACGCGCTCTCCCACACACACGCGCTCTCCCACACACACGCGCTCTCCCACACACACGCGCTCTCCCACACACACGCGCTCTCCCACACACACGCGCTCTCCCACACACACGCGCTCTCCCACACACACGCGCTCTCCCACACACACGCGCTCTCTCCCACACACGCGCGCTCTCCCACACACGCGCTCTCCCACACACGCGCTCTCCCACACACGCGCTCTCCCACACACGCGCTCTCCCACACACGCGCTCTCCCACACACGCGCTCTCCCACACACGCGCTCTCCCACACACGCGCTCACCCACACACACACACCCACACACACACACCCACACACACACGCGCTCTCCCACACACACACACACACACACACGCGCTCTCCCACACACACGCACCCACACACGCGCTCTCCCACCCACACACGCGCTCTCCTACACACACACACGCTCTCCCACACACACACACGCTCTCCCACACACACACACGCGCTCTCCCACACACACACACACACACGCGCTCTCCCACACACACACACTCGCACTCGCGCTCTCCCACACACACACTCGCACTCGCGCTCTCCCACACACACGCACCCACACACACACGCGCTCTCCCACACACGCGCTCTCCCACACACGCGCTCTCCCACACACGTGCTCTCCCACACACGTGCTCTCCCACACACGCGCTCTCCCACACACGCGCTCTCCCACACACGCGCTCTCCCACACACGCGCTCTCCCACACACGCGCTCTCCCACACACGCGCTCTCCCACACACGCGCTCTCCCACACACGCGCTCTCCCACACCCACGCACCCCCACACACACGCGCTCTCCCACACACACGCACCCACACACACACGCGCTCTCCCACACACACGCACCCACACACACACGCGCTCTCCCACACACACGCACCCACACACACACGCGCTCTCCCACACACACGCATCCACACACACGTGCTCTCCCACACACGCGCTCTCCCACACACGCGCTCTCCCACACACGCGCTCTCCCACACACGCGCTCTCCCACACACGCGCTCTCCCACACACGCGCTCTCCCACACACGCGCTCACCCACACACACACACCCACACACACACACCCACACACACACGCGCTCTCCCACACACACACACACACACACACGCGCTCTCCCACACACACGCACCCACACACGCGCTCTCCCACCCACACACGCGCTCTCCCACACACACACACGCTCTCCCACACACACACACGCTCTCCCACACACACACACGCGCTCTCCCACACACACACACACACACGCGCTTTCCCACACACACACACTCGCACTCGCGCTCTCCCACACACACACTCGCACTCGCGCTCTCCCACACACACGCACCCACACACACACGCGCTCTCCCACACACGCGCTCTCCCACACACGCGCTCTCCCACACACGCGCTCTCCCACACACGCGCTCTCCCACACACGTGCTCTCCCACACACGCGCTCTCCCACACACGCGCTCTCCCACACACGCGCTCTCCCACACACGCGCTCTCCCACACACGCGCTCTCCCACACACGCGCTCTCCCACACACGCGCTCTCCCACACACGCGCTCTCCCACACCCACGCACCCCCACACACACGCGCTCTCCCACACACACGCACCCACACACACACGCGCTCTCCCACACACACGCACCCACACACACGCGCTCTCCCACACACACGCACCCACACACACACGCGCTCTCCCACACACACGCACCCACACACACACGCGCTCTCCCACACACACGCACCCACACACACACGCGCTCTCCCACACACACGCACCCACACACACACGCGCTCTCCCACACACACGCATCCACACACACGTGCTCTCCCACACACGCGCTCTCCCACACGCACGCACCCACACACACACGCGCTCTCCCACACGCACGCACCCACATGCGCTCTCCCACACGCACGCACCCACACACACACGCGCTCTCCCACACGCACGCACCCACACACACACGCGCTCTCCCACACGCACGCACCCACACACACACACACACGCGCTCTCCCACACGCACGCACCCACACACACACGCGCTCTCCCACACACACGCACCCACACACACACACACACACGCGCTCTCCCACACACGCGCTCTCCCACACACGCGCTCTCCCACACACGCGCTCTCCCACACACGCGCTCTCCCACACACGCGCTCTCCCACACACGCGCTCTCCCACACACGCGCTCTCCCACACACGCGCTCTCCCACACACGCGCTCTCCCACACACGCGCTCTCCCACACACGCGCTCTCCCACACACGCGCTCTCCCACACACGCGCTCTCCCACACACGCGCTCTCCCACACACGCGCTCTCCCACACACGCGCTCTCCCACACACGCGCTCTCCCACACACACGCACCCACACACACACGCGCTCTCCCACACACACGCACCCACACACACACGCTCTCCCACACACGCTCTCCCACACACACGCACCCACACACACACACGTGCTCTCCCACACACACGCACCCACACACACACGCGCTCTCCCACACACACACGCACCCACACACGCACGTGCTCTCCCACACACACGCACCCACACACACACACGCGCTCTCCCACACACACGCACCCACACACACTCGCGCTCTCCCACACACACGCACCCACACACACACGCACCCACACACACACGCGCTCTCCCACACACACGCACTCTCCCACACACACGCACCCACACACACACGCACTCTCCCCCACACACGCACCCACACACACACACGCGCTCTCCCACACACACGCGCGCTCTCCCACACACATGCACCCACACACACATGCACCCACACACACACGCACCCACACACACACACGCACCCACACACACACGCGCTCTCCCCCACACACGCACCCACGCACACACACGCGCTCTCCCACACACACGCACCCACACACACACGCACCCACACACACACGCACCCACACACACACGCACCCACACACACACGCACCCACACACACACGCACCCACACACACACGCACCCACACACACACGCACCCACACACGCACCCACACACACACGCGCTCTCCCACACACACGCACCCACACACACACGCACTCTCCCACACACACGCACCCACACACACACGCACCCACACACACACACGCACCCACACACACACGCGCTCTCCCACACACACGCACCCACACACACACACGCTCTCCCACACACACGCACCCACACACACACGCGCTCTCCCACACACGCGCTCTCCCACACACGCGCTCTCCCACACACGCGCTCTCCCACACACGCGCTCTCCCACACACACGCACCCACACACACACGCGCTCTCCCACACACGCGCTCTCCCACACACGCGCTCTCCCACACACGCGCTCTCCCACACACGCGCTCTCCCACACACGCGCTCTCCCACACACGCGCTCTCCCACACACGCGCTCTCCCACACACGCGCTCTCCCACACACGCGCTCTCCCACACACGCGCTCTCCCACACACGCGCTCTCCCACACACGCGCTCTCCCACACACGCGCTCTCCCACACACGCGCTCTCCCACACACGCGCTCTCCCACACACGCGCTCTCCCACACACGCGCTCTCCCACACACACACGCGCTCTCCCACACACACGCGCTCTCCCACACACACGCACCCACACACACACGCGCTCTCCCACACACACGCACCCACACACACACGCGCTCACCCACACACACACGCGCTCTCCCACACACACGCACCCACACACACACACCCACACACACACACTCTCCCACACACACACACACACACACACGCGCTCTCCCACACACACACACCCACACACACACGCGCTCTCCCACACACACGCACCCACACACACACACCCACACACACACACTCTCCCACACACACACACACACACACACGCGCTCTCCCACACACGCGCACCCACACACACACGCGCTCTCCCACACACACGCACCCACACACACACGCGCTCTCCCACACACACGCACCCACACACACACGCGCTCTCCCACACACACGCACCCACACACACACGCGCTCTCCCACACACACGCACCCACACACACACGCGCTCACCCACACACACACGCGCTCTCCCACACACACGCACCCACACACACACACCCACACACACACACTCTCCCACACACACACACACACACACACGCGCTCTCCCACACACACACACCCACACACACACGCGCTCTCCCACACACACGCACCCACACACACACACCCACACACACACACTCTCCCACACACACACACACGCGCTCTCCCACACACACACACCCACACACACACGCGCTCTCCCACACACACGCACCCACACACACACACCCACACACACACACTCTCCCACACACACACACCCACACACACACACTCTCCCACACACACACACACACACACATACGCGCTCTCCCACACACACACACACACACACACACGTGCTCTCCCACACACACACCCCCCCCTCCCGTTTGTAGGACATTCTGGTTCATCCCCACAATGACATGAATTGCAAAGCAGAGAAGTTCCATCCGGCTTGTCCAGAACCCTGGTTAGACCACCTTAGAGTTGTAAATACTTCTCACTTAGTATCATAAACCATTTTCCAAAGATATTGTGACAATAGCAAATATGAACAGACCATTCGGCCCTCCAGCTTGCTCTGCTATCCCCTGAGATCATGGCTGAGCTGCTTTCGTTGCCCTTCCTCTCCCAACCTCCAGATTGTTTTCCTCGTATTCTTTCAGGGATGATTCTGGCAAGGCCAATATTTCACCTTGAGCTGAGAAACTTGCTCAGCCCTTTCACTGGGCATGTAAGAGTCATAGAGATGTACAAGACGGAAACAGACCCTTCGGTCCAACCCGTCCATGCCGATCAGATATCCCAACCCAATCTAGTCCCACCTGCCAGCACCCGGCCCATATCCCTCCAAACCCTTCCTATTCATATACCCATCCAAATGCCTCTTAAATGGTGCAATTGTACCGGCCTCCACCACATCCTCTGGCAGCTCATTCCATACACGTACCACCCTCCACGTGAAAAAGCTGCCCCTTAGGTCTCTCAAACACATTGTTGTGGGTCTGAAGTCACAGACCACATAAGGACAGTAGTTTCCTTCCTCAAAGTAAATCAGTGAACCAGATCAGTTTTCCCAATAATTAACGATAATTTTGTGCACACCATCATGGAGGTGAGTTTTGGATTGGTGTGTGACTGAGTTGAGTCCATCCTTCACCATCTGCCCCTTGGTGGGATTCCAATCACCTTGTCCTTGATCAGTCTGTTCCTTGTGCATGAGATACACAAGCAGATGGAGTTGGAGGAACTCAGCAGGTCCCACAGCACCTGCACACACACAACCAGAGTTCACATTTTAACTTGGTAAGCTGAGAAACAGGAATGTAGGCGGAAGATTGTGTGCCGGATATACACCACCATAGGTCTTGTGCATTGGTAGTGTCCTTACCTCTGGGTAAGGGTTCAAAGCCCACCTGCAGCAGAGGTGTGTGGTACCGTCCTGAGGAGGTTCATTCCAAGCCAAGTACATTGATGTCAGTGCAGCCATCGGGCCCTGAGTTCACCATCACCAAATCAGAAAGAATCTTAGGTCAAACAAACCGCAATATAGATCAACATCACAGAGTGCAATAGAATGGACTCACTCCCTCACTCTGTGCTGTCCCTCTCCTGGGAGGGTGTGATTGGGACTGTGTAGAGGGAGCTTTACTCTGTATCTGACCCCGTGCTGTCCCTCTCCTGGGAGGGTGTGATGGGGACAGTGTAGAGGGAGCTTTACTCTGTATCTGACCCCGTGCTGTCCCTCTCCTGGGAGGGTGTGATGGGGACAGTGTAGAGGGAGCTTTACTCTGTATCTGACCCCGTGCAGTCCCTGACCTGGGAGTGTTTGATGGGGACAGTGTAGAGGGAGCTTTACTCTGTATCTAACCCCGTGCTGTCCCTGTCCCTGGGAGGGTGTGATGGGGACAGTGTAGAGTGAGCTTTACTCTGTATTTAACCCTGTGCAGTCCCTGACCTGGGAGTGTTTGATGGGGACAGTGTAGAGGGAGCTTTACTCTGTATCTAACCCCGTGCAGTCCCTGTTCTGGGAGTGTTTGATGGGGACAGTGTAGAGGGAGCTTTACTCTGTATCTAACCCCGTGCTGTCCCTGTCCCTGGGAGTGTTTGATGGGGACAGTGTAGAGAGAGCTTTACTCTGTATCTAACCCCGTGCTGTCCCTGTCCCTGGGAGTGTTTGATGGGGACAGTGTAGAGAGAGCTTTACTCTGTATCTAACCCCATGCTGTCCCTGTCCTGGGAGTGTTTGATGGTGGACAGTGTAGAGGAAGCTTTACTCTGTATCTAACCCTGTGCTGTCCCTGTCCCTGGGAGGGTTTGATGGTGGACAGCGTAGAGGGAGCTTTACTCTGTATCTATGGACAATAGACAATGGGTGCAGGAGTAGGCCATTCTGCCCTTCGAGCCTGCACCACCATTCAGTATGATCATGGCTGATCATCCTTAATCAGTATCCTGTTCCTGCCTTATCTCCATAACCCTTGATTCCACTATCTTTGAATAGACAATAGACCCTGTGCTGTCCCTGTCCTGGGATGGGGGGGACAGTGTAGAGGGAGCTTTACTCTGTATCTAACCCTGTGCTGTCCCTGTCCTGGGAGTGTTTGATTGGGGGACAGTGTAGAGGGAGCTGTACTCTGTATCTAACCCTGTGCTGGGATGGAGGGGGGACAGTGTAGAGGGAGCTGTACTCTGTATCTAACCCTGTGCTGGGATGGAGGGGGGACAGTGTAGAGGGAGCTGTACTCTGTATCTAATCCTGTGCTGGGATGGGGGGGGGGGAAACAGTGTAGAGGGAGCTTTACTCTGTATCTGACCCTGTGCTGGGATGGGGGGGAACAGTGTAGAGGGAGCTTTACTCTGTATCTGACCCTGTGCTGGGATGGGGGGGAACAGTGTAGAGGGAGCTGTACTCTGTATCTGACCCTGTGCTGGGATGGAGGGGGGACAGTGTAGAGGGAGCTGTACTCTGTATCTGACCCTGTGCTGGGATGGGGGGGACAGTGTAGAGGGAGCTGTACTCTGTATCTGACCCTGTGCTGGGATGGGGGGGGACAGTGTAGAGGGAACTGTACCCTGTATCTAACCCTGTGCTGGGATGGGGGGGACAGTGTAGAGGGAGCTGTACTCTGTATCTGACCCTGTGCTGGGATGGGGGGGACAGTGTAGGGGGAGCTGTACTCTGTATCTGACCCTGTGCTGGGATGGGGGGGACAGTGTAGAGGGAGCTGTACTCTGTATCTGACCCTGTGCTGGGATGGGGGGGGGCAGTGTAGAGGGAGCTGTACTCTGTATCTGACCCTGTGCTGGGATGGGGGGGACAGTGTAGAGGGAGCTGTACTCTGTATCTGACCCTGTGCTGGGATGGGGGGGGACAGTGTAGAGGGAGCTGTACTCTGTATCTGACCCTGTGCTGGGATGGGGGGGGGGACAGTGTAGAGGGAGCTGTACTCTGTATCTGACCCTGTGCTGGGATGGGGGGGGGGACAGTGTAGAGGGAGCTGTACTCTGTATCTGACCCTGTGCTGGGATGGGGGGGAACAGTGTAGAGGGAGCTGTACTCTGTATCTGACCCTGTGCTGGGATGGGGGGGCGGACAGTGTAGAGGGAGCAGTACTCTGTATCTGACCCTGTGCTGGGATGGGGGGGACAGTGTAGAGGGAGCTGTACTCTGTATCTGACCCTGTGCTGGGATGGGGGGGGACAGTGTAGAGGGAGCTGTACTCTGTATCTGACCCTGTGCTGGGATGGGGGGGGACAGTGTAGAGGGAGCTGTACTCTGTATCTGACCCTGTGCTGGGATGGGGGGGGGGGGGACAGTGTAGAGGGAGCTGTACTCTGTATCTGACCCTGTGCTGGGATGGGGGGGACAGTGTAGAGGGAGCTGTACTCTGTATCTGACTCTGTGCTGGGATGGGGGGGGGACAGTGTAGAGGGAGCTGTACTCTGTATCTGACCCTGTGCTGGGATGGGGGGGGACAGTGTAGAGGGAGCTGTACTCTGTATCTGACCCTGTGCTGGGATGGGGGGGGGGACAGTGTAGAGGGAGCTGTACTCTGTATCTGACCCTGTGCTGGGATGGGGTGGGGACAGTGTAGAGGGAGCTGTACTCTGTATCTGACCCTGTGCTGGGATGGGGGGGACAGTGTAGAGGGAGCTGTACTCTGTATCTGACCCTGTGCTGGGATGGGGGGGACAGTGTAGAGGGAGCTGTACTCTGTATCTGACCCTGTGCTGGGATGGGGGGGGGGAAACAGTGTAGAGGGAGCTGTACTCTGTATCTGACCCTGTGCTGGGATGGGGGGGACAGTGTAGAGGGAGCTGTACTCTGTATCTGACCCTGTGCCTGGATGGGGGGGACAGTGTAGAGGGAGCTTTACTCTGTATCTGACCCTGTGCTGGGATGGGGGGACAGTGTAGAGGGAGCTTTACTCTGTATCTGACCCTGTGCTGAGATGGGGGGGACAGTGTAGAGGGAGCTGTACTCTGTATCTGACCCTGTGCTGGGATGGGGGGGACAGTGTAGAGGGAGCTGTACTCTGTATCTGACCCTGTGCTGGGATGGGGGGGACAGTGTAGAGGGAGCTGTACTCTGTATCTGACCCTGTGCTGGGATGGGGGGGACAGTGTAGAGGGAGCTGTACTCTGTATCTGACCCTGTGCTGGGATGGGGGGACAGTGTAGAGGGAGCTTTACTCTGTATCTGACCCTGTGCTGAGATGGGGGGGGGGGGGGGACAGTGTAGAGGGAGCTGTACTCTGTATCTGACCCTGTGCTGGGATAATATATTGACACTGTGAAGTAGTGGTGTAGTGAGGGCTGTGGGAGTTTAGTCTCGGGGGTGCCCCCTGATCTCCTGGCTTTAATTACAGCGAGTTGTGACAGTGTGTCATTGTCCGAGTGGCCTTGGCATTGCCCTTTGTGCCCTGTGCCCGGGGTTACAGCGTTTACTCAGTGTTACTGAGTGAGCTTCCACAAGGGAGCGAGGTTCAGCCTGGCACGTTTGGATGCGGTTTCTTGTTAGCTGTGTCTGTGTTAATGTGAACTTGTCGCTTTGAGTTAATGAGGAGTGAAAGGTTTGCTAATCACATTGGCTCTGGAAATGGTAAGAAATTTAACAGTTGTCAGAACACTTTGTCTAAGCAAGTGTACAGCAGCGTGCGGTGAGCTGAGTGACAGTGGTGTACCTGGGGAATTGGGGGGGGGGTGGCGGGGACTGGCCACTTGCACCCAGGGTCAGTCGGTGTTTCTTCTTGGAGTTAGCGAGCTCTGTCCCAGTCCCTTTGACCTCGGAGAGATGGGATGGTCTACCTTTCTGAACCTTCTATCTTCAGTAACTAGTGGAGTCATTCACTTTTCCTTGTACTGTCTGGGGAAAGCACTCGGAATTGTAGGGAATGCTCAATCAGCTGTTCAGCATCAGAGAGGAGAGAAGGGCCTGTCATCAGAACTTCCATTACTGTCGCCAGGGACGGGCGTAGGCAGCCATGACTGACCAGTTCAGCTGTTTTGGCCATTCCTGATTCCGACATGGCTGTCAGTGGCTGGGCCAGTATTTATGACCCCTCCCTATGTTGCTTCATGGGAAGGTGAGGGTGAGCTGCTTCCTCACTCAGCTGCAGTCCATGTGCTGGAGGGAGACTCGCAATGTGTCTAAGATCAGAGTCATTGTATGGGAAGGACTTTGGGAAATCAAAGAACAATACAGTACAGAAACCGGCCTTTCATCCTGCACCGACATCTTTTGCCCTTCTATGCTAAACTGTCGTCACCGACAGGACCCATATCCCTCTACTCCCTGTTCATGTATCTGTCAAGGTGCTTCTTCAGTGCTGCGATTGTGTCTGCTCCCACCACCTCCTCAGGCAGCACGTTCCAGACACGCACCACCCTTTGTGTGAAACGTGTGCCTTGCACAGCTCTTTCATACCGCCCCTCCACCCCTGCACCTTGAACCTGTGTCTCCCAGTAACTGAGCGTTCTATCCTGGGAGAAAGCCTCATACCTGCCACTCTATCCATGACATTCACAATCTTGTAAAAGAAGGACAGAAATACAAGGTGGTTCATTCTGGTAGAATGGTGTCCTGTCAAACACAGACCTCTCCAAGCCTGCCCCACAGACCACAAGCCAGGCAAGCTGGTATCAGCCGGCTGGGGAGGGGCTCCATCCGTACCCTGGGGAGATTACTGACTGCTGCCTGTACCCTCTGTTCATTGTGGAGGTTACTGACTGCTCCCTGTACTCTTTGTACCCCGGGGGGAATTACTGACTACTGCCTGTACTCACTGTACCCCGGGGAGGTTACTGACTCCTGTCTGTACACTCTGTACACTGCGGAGATTGCTGCCTGCTGCCTGTACTCTCTGTACCCCGGGGGAGATTGTTGACTGCCTGTACCCTCTGTACCCCGGGGAGATTACTGGCTCCTGCCTGTGCCCTCTGTACCCCAGGGAGATTACTGACTGCTGCCTGTGCCCTCTGTACCCCAGGGAGGTTACTGACTGCTGCCTGTGCCCTCTGTACCCCAGGGAGGTTACTGACTGCTGCCTGTGCCCTCTGTACCCCGGGGGGGGATTAATTCTGCTGCCTGTACTCTCTGTACCCCGGGGAGATTACTGACTGCTCCCTGTACTCTCTGTGCACTGAGGTGATTGCTGCCTGTACTCACTGTTTACCGGGGGGAATTACTGACTGCTGCCTTTACCCTCTGTATCCGGGGAGGGGGGGGATTACTGACTGCTGCCTGTACTCTCTGTACCCCGGGAAGATTACTGACTGCTGCCTGTACGCCGGGGAGGTTGCTGACGGCTGTCTGTACTCTCTGTACGCCGGGGATTACTGACTGCTGCCTGTACTCTGTACCCCGGGGAGATTACTGACTGCTGCCTGTACCCTCTGTACCCCAGGGAGATTACTGACTGCGGCCTGTACCCTCTATCCCGGGGGAGATTGTTGACTGGTGCCTGTACCCTCTGTACCCCGGGGAAATTGCTGCCTGCTGCCTGTACCCTCTGTACCCCGGGGAAATTGCTGCCTGCTGCCTGTACCCTCTATACCCCGGGGAAATTGCTGTCTGCTGCCTGTGCCCTCTGTACCCCGGGGAGATTACTGACTGCTGCCTGTACCCTCTGTACCCCGGGGAGATTACTGACTGCGGCCTGTACCCTCTGTATCCCGGGGGAGATTGTTGACTGGTGCCTGTACCCTCTGTACCCCGGGGAAATTGCTGACTGCTGCCCGTACCCTCTGTACCCTGGGGTGAAATTACTGACTGCTACCTGTACTCTCTGTACACTGGGGGGATTACTGACTGCTGCCTGTACTCTCTGTACCCCGGGGAGATTACTGACTGCTGTCTGTACTCTGTACACTGGGAGCATTACTGACTGCTGTCTGTACTCTGTACACCGGGGAGTTTACTGACTGCTGCCTGTACTCTGTACACTGGGAGCATTACTGACTGCTGTCTGTACTCTGTACACCGGGGAGTTTACTGACTGCTGCCTGTACTCTGTGTTGACAGGTGATGATGAACAAAGTGACTGGTTCTACGAGGGGGACTGTGACCAAGGATTCCGTATTCCCAAGCTGCTGTCTCGCTGTGAGCCCCAGCTCCAAACCCCACTGGCAGCTGAGGGCCAGGGGGGCGATCAGTATGGCTCCCCTGCCTTCCTGCTACCCACTCGCCCAGCACAGAGAGGTGAGAGCAGAGCTTGAAACAGCCATGCACAACCGAAGCCTGCGCGTGTTGTCCATCCCTGAGTGTTGTCGCTGTCTCCCCACAGCCTTCGTCCGGGCTGGTGAGCTGCTGGATTACTGCGTTCCCCCGCTGAAGCCAGTCTAACCTTGTCCTCCCTCAGGTTACCATGCCCGCTTGAACCGCCTCCCAGGCATCGCAGCTCGGTGTATCCGGAAAGGCCGGAGGGGCCTGACAGGCAAGGTAAGGCTGTTAGCCCAGAGAGTGGGCAGGGGCAGTGCCCACTGCTGGGTCTGCTTCAACATCAGCTGTGCTCGGGCCGTCTGAAGTGTCTGTTACACCCAGTCCGCGGGGTCGCAGTATGCTGCCAGTGGGTGGCACATCCTCACATTTGACTTCTGGCTGACTCACTCTCCCCAGCTCTCTCCTCTTGCCCCAAACTGGCCCCCTTGCCCCCTCCTGTCACATGTTCCTCCGTGCCCTATCCCCCTCCGAGTCTGTGTGCTGAGTAGCTGGGATGAACCTGTGAGGTGTTCCTTGCCTTCTCCCTGTGCTGGGGAGCTGGCGGCTGGATATTACAAGACAGGAGCTGGGTATTCTCGCTGGAAATCATGAGGGCTGCTCATGTGGATACCTGTATTTCTGGGTAATCAAGAATAATTGAAATGCGAACAGTTGCTGTGTCGATGGTGGGATATTTGCTGATAATTGGAAAGCATTGGCGATCTCTCTTTCATTCCAGCGAGTTATGTCTGTGAGTAATCTCCAAACTGCTTGACAGAATGTTTCATTGTAGACATCAGCAGCGGTTTGAATAGCTATCGTTGTAACACGCTCAGTCCTAACCTGAGCAAACTCCGCTTTCAGTCGGACAGTCTGTCACAAGCTCATCCAGTGAAGTGTTGGCATAGTTGTAATAAAACAGTGTACAGCAAGATCCCACATTCAGGATACAGGAAGGAGAGTTATAGAGATGTACAGCACAGAAACAGACCATTCGGTCCAACCCGTCCATGCCGACCAGATATCCCAACCCAATCCAGTCCCACCTGCCAGCACCCGGCCCATATCCCTCCAAACCCTTCCTATTCATATACCCATCCAAATGCCTCTTAAATGTTGCAATTGTACTTCCTCTGGCAGCTCATTCCATACACGCACCACCCTCTGCGTGAGAAAGTTGCCCCTTAGGTCTCTTTTATATCTTGCCCCTCTCACCCTAAGCCTATGCCCTCTAGTTCTGGACTCCCCTACCCCAGGG
Source organism: Chiloscyllium plagiosum (assembly GCF_037043375.1). Taxonomy (NCBI): domain Eukaryota; kingdom Metazoa; phylum Chordata; class Chondrichthyes; order Orectolobiformes; family Hemiscylliidae; genus Chiloscyllium; species Chiloscyllium plagiosum. The sequence goes on from NW_028270146.1 coordinate 3,820,635, forward strand.
AAAAGACTTTGTCTATTTATTCTATCCATGCCCCTCATGACCTTATAAACCTCTATACGGCCACCCCTCAGCCTCCGACGCTCCAGGGAAAACAGCCCCAGCCTGTTCATTCTCTCTCTATAGCTCAAATACTCCAACCCTGGCAACATCCTTGTAAATCTTTTCTGAACCCTTTCAAATTTCACAACATCTTTCCGATAGGAAGGAGACCAGAATTACACGCAATATTCCAACAGTGGCCTAACCAATGTCCTGGACAGCTGCAACATGACCTCCCAACTCCTGTACTCAATACTCTGACCAATAAAGGAAAGCATACCAAACGCCTTCTTCACTATCCTATCTACCTGCGACTCCACTTTCAAGGAGCTATGAACCTGCACTCCAAGGTCTCTTTGTTCAGCAACACTCCGTAGGACCTTACCATTAAGTGTATAAGTCCTGCTAAGATTTGCTTTCCCAAAATGCAGCATCTCACATTTATCTGAATTAAACTCCATCTGCCACTTCTCAGTCCATTGGCCCATCTGGTCTTGATCCTGTTGTAATCTGAAGTAACCCTCTTCGCTGTCCACTACACCTCCAATTTTGGGGTCATCTACAAACTTACTAACTGTACCTCTTATGCTCACATCCAAATCATTTATGTAAATGACAAAAAGTAGAGGACCCAGCACCGATCCTTGTGGCAGAGGGACAATAAAAGAAAGGGGAGAGGGAGAGGCACAGCAGAAAGGGAGTCAGGAAGGAGGAAGGAGAAAGGAAATGCAGAGAGAATGGGAGAGGATACTCGGAGTGGGGGGGGGGATGAAGGAGGAGTCAGTGCAGACGGGGGGAGGGGGGTGAAGGAGGAGCGAGTACAGACGGGGGGAGGGGGGTGAAGGAGGAGTCAGTGCAGACGGGGGGAGGGGGGGTGAAGGAGGAGTCGGTGCAGACGGGGGGGAGGGGGGTGAAGGAGGAGTCAGTGCAGACGGGGAGGGGGGTGAAGGAGGGTGAAGGAGGAGTCGGTGCAGACGGGGGGGAGGGGGGTGAAGGAGGAGTCAGTGCAGACGGGGGGAGGGGGGTGAAGGAGGAGTCGGTGCAGACGGGGGGGAGGGGGGTGAAGGAGGAGCGAGTACAGACGGGGGGGGAGGGGGGTGAAGGAGGAGTCAGTGCAGACGGGGGGAGGGGGGTGAAGGAGGAGCGAGTACAGACGGGGGGGAGGGGGGTGAAGGAGGAGTCGGTGCAGACGGGGGGGAGGGGGGTGAAGGAGGAGTCAGTGCAGACGGGGGGGGAGGGGGGTGAAGGAGGAGTCAGTGCAGACGGGGGGGGAGGGGGGTGAAGGAGGAGTCAGTGCAGACGGGGGGAGGGGGGTGAAGGAGGAGTCAGTGCAGACGGGGGGAGGGGGGTGAAGGAGGAGCGAGTACAGACGGGGGGGAGGGGGGTGAAGGAGGAGTCGGTGCAGACGGGGGGGAGGGGGGTGAAGGAGGAGTCAGTGCAGACGGGGGGGGAGGGGGGTGAAGGAGGAGTCAGTGCAGACGGGGGGAGGGGGGTGAAGGAGGAGCGAGTACAGACGGGGGGGAGGGGGGTGAAGGAGGAGTCGGTGCAGACTGGGGGGAGGGGGTGAAGGAGGAGTCGGTGCAGACGGGGGGGAGGGGGGTGAAGGAGGAGTCGGTGCAGACGGGGGGGAGGGGGGTGAAGGAGGAGTCGGTGCAGACGGGGGGGAGGGGGGTGAAGGAGGAGTCGGTGCAGACGGGGGGGAGGGGGGTGAAGGAGGAGTCAGTGCAGACGGGGGGGAGGGGGGTGAAGGAGGAGTCAGTGCAGACGGGGGGGAGGGGGGTGAAGGAGGAGTCAGTGCAGACGGGGGGAGGGGGGTGAAGGAGGAGTCAGTGCAGACGGGGGGAGGGGGGTGAAGGAGGAGTCAGTGCAGACGGGGGGAGGGGGGTGAAGGAGGAGCGAGTACAGACGGGGGGAGGGGGGGTGAAGGAGGAGTCAGTGCAGACGGGGGGGAGGGGGGTGAAGGAGGAGTCGGTGCAGACGGGGGGAGGGGGGTGAAGGAGGAGCGAGTACAGACGGGGGGAGGGGGGTGAAGGAGGAGCGAGTACAGACGGGGGGAGGGGGGTGAAGGAGGAGTCAGTTCAGACGGGGGGAGGGGGGTGAAGGAGGAGTCGGTGCAGACGGGGGGGGGGGGGTGAAGGAGGAGCGAGTACAGACGGGGGGAGGGGGGTGAAGGAGGAGCGAGTACAGACGGGGGGAGGGGGGTGAAGGAGGAGTCAGTGCAGACGGGGGGAGGGGGGTGAAGGAGGAGCGAGTACAGACGGGGGGAGGGGGGTGAAGGAGGAGCGAGTACAGACGGGGGGGAGGGGGGTGAAGGAGGAGTCGGTGCAGACGGGGGGGGGGGGGGTGAAGGAGGAGCGAGTACAGACGGGGGGAGGGGGGTGAAGGAGGAGTCAGTGCAGACGGGGGGAGGGGGGGTGAAGGAGGAGCGAGTACAGACGGGGGGAGGGGGGTGAAGGAGGAGTCAGTGCAGACGAGGGGGAGGGGGGTGAAGGAGGAGTCAGTGCAGACGGGGGGAGGGGGGTGAAGGAGGAGTCAGTGCAGACGGGGGGAGGGGGGATGAAGGAGGAGTCAGTGCAGACGGGGGGAGGGGGGATGAAGGAGGAGTCAGTGCAGACGGGGGGGAGGGGGTGAAGGAGGAGTCGGTGCAGACGGGGGGAGGGGGGTGAAGGAGGAGTCAGTGCAGACGGGGGGAGGGGGGTGAAGGAGGAGTCAGTGCAGACGGGGGGGAGGGGGGTGAAGGAGGAGTCAGTGCAGACGGGGGAGGGGGGTGAAGGAGGAGTCGGTGCAGACGGGGGGAGGGGGGTGAAGGAGGAGTCAGTGCAGACGGGGGGGAGGGGGGTGAAGGAGGAGTCAGTGCAGACGGGGGGGAGGGGGGTGAAGGAGGAGCGAGTACAGACGGGGGGGAGGGGGGTGAAGGAGGAGTCAGTGCAGACGGGGGGGAGGGGGGTGAAGGAGGAGTCAGTGCAGACGGGGGGGAGGGGGGTGAAGGAGGAGTCAGTACAGACGGGGGGAGGGGGGTGAAGGAGGAGTCGGTGCAGACGGGGGGAGGGGGGTGAAGGAGGAGTCAGTGCAGACGGGGGGGAGGGGGGTGAAGGAGGAGCGAGTACAGACGGGGGGGAGGGGGGTGAAGGAGGAGCGAGTACAGACGGGGGGGAGGGGGGTGAAGGAGGAGTCAGTGCAGACGGGGGGGAGGGGGGTGAAGGAGGAGCGAGTACAGACGGGGGGGAGGGGGGTGAAGGGGGAGTCAGTGCAGACGGGGGGGAGGGGGGTGAAGGAGGAGTCAGTGCAGACGGGGGGGAGGGGGGTGAAGGAGGAGTCTGTGCAGACGGGGGGAGGGGGGTGAAGGAGGAGTCAGTGCAGACGGGGGGGAGGAGGGTGAAGGAGGAGTCAGTGCAGACGGGGGGGGAGGGGGGTGAAGGAGGAGTCAGTGCAGACGGGGGGGAGGGGGGTGAAGGAGGAGTCAGTGCAGACGGGGGGGAGGGGGGTGAAGGAGGAGTCTGTGCAGACGGGGGGAGGGGGGTGAAGGAGGAGTCAGTGCAGACGGGGGGGAGGGGGGTGAAGGAGGAGTCAGTGCAGACGGGGGGAGGGGGGTGAAGGAGGAGTCGGTGCAGACGGGGGGGAGGGGGGTGAAGGAGGAGCGAGTACAGACGGGGGGTGGGGGGTGAAGGAGGAGTCAGTGCAGACGGGGGGAGGGGGGTGAAGGAGGAGTCAGTGCAGACGGGGGGAGGGGGGTGAAGGAGGAGCGAGTACAGACGGGGGGGAGGGGGGTGAAGGAGGAGTCAGTGCAGACGGGGGGAGGGGGGTGAAGGAGGAGCGAGTACAGACGGGGGGGAGGGGGGTGAAGGAGGAGTCAGTGCAGACGGGGGGAGGGGGGTGAAGGAGGAGTCGGTGCAGACGGGGGGAGGGGGGGTGAAGGAGGAGTCAGTGCAGACGGGGGGAGGGGGGTGAAGGAGGAGTCAGTGCAGACGGGGGGAGGGGGGTGAAGGAGGAGTCAGTGCAGACGGGGGGAGGGGGGTGAAGGAGGAGCGAGTACAGACGGGGGGGAGGGGGGTGAAGGAGGAGTCAGTGCAGACGGCGGGGAGGGGGGTGAAGGAGGAGTCAGTGCAGACGGGGGGGAGGGGGGGGTGAAGGAGGAGTCAGTGCAGACGGGGGGAGGGGGGTGAAGGAGGAGTCAGTGCAGACGGGGGGAGGGGGGTGAAGGAGGAGCGAGTACAGACGGGGGGAGGGGGGTGAAGGAGGAGCGAGTACAGACGGGGGGAGGGGGGTGAAGGAGGAGTCAGTGCAGACGGGGGGGAGGGGGGTGAAGGAGGAGTCAGTGCAGACGGGGGGAGGGGGGGTGAAGGAGGAGTCAGTGCAGACGGGGGGAGGGGGGTGAAGGAGGAGTCAGTGCAGACGGGGGGGAGGGGGGTGAAGGAGGAGTCAGTGCAGACGGGGGGAGGGGGGGTGAAGGAGGAGTCAGTGCAGACGGGGGGAGGGGGGTGAAGGAGGAGTCAGTGCAGACGGGGGGAGGGGGGGTGAAGGAGGAGTCGGTGCAGACGGGGGGGAGGGGGGTGAAGGAGGAGTCAGTGCAGACGGGGGGGAGGGGGGTGAAGGAGGAGCGAGTACAGACGGGGGGCGGGGGGTGAAGGAGGAGTCGGTGCAGACGGGGGGAGGGGGGGTGAAGGAGGAGTCAGTGCAGACGGGGGGCGGGGGGTGAAGGAGGAGCGAGTACAGACGGGGGGGAGGGGGGTGAAGGAGGAGTCGGTGCAGACGGGGGGCGGGGGGTGAAGGAGGAGTCGGTGCAGACGGGGGGAGGGGGGTGAAGGAGGAGTCAGTGCAGACGGGGGGGAGGGGGGTGAAGGAGGAGTCAGTGCAGACCAAAGAGAGAGAGGGTGTCCGCGATAGTCTGTATTGAGGGGGAGAGGGGATTTGAGTTGGTTCCTCGAATCTCAATCGTTTCATGTTGTGCACTGACCCCTGGAGCAGCTCCTGATTGGCTTTCAGCCTGGAGCCATTGAGCAGCTGCTGACCAATAGGAATTGGGATAAGACATTGGAGATTGGCACGAATCAGATGGCTCTTTCTCCAAGTGGTAGCACAACCCCACAGCTTCCTTCGGATCAGAGATTTCTGTTGTGGAAAGAGGCCATTCAGCCCTTTGAGTCTGCACTGACCCTCCACCCAAACACAGCCGATCCCAGTAACTCCACATTTAACCATGGCCATTTGGACTGTGGGAGGAAACCAGAGCACCCAGAGGAAACCCACGCAGACACGGGGAGTCACCTGAGGCTGGAATTGAACCTGGGTCCCTGGCGCTGTGAGGCAGCAGTGCTAACCATTGAGCCACCGTGCTGCCCTGCTTCTGTGAAGTAATCTGTATCTATCTGTTTCAGCAGGAGGGACCTGTAGGTGTGATCCCAAATGAGCGAGTGAGTCACTTTGGACAAAACCCCTATCAGAAGGAGTAAGTGACAATATTGAATCAGTCAGGGTGCTTCGAACTTGATTAATGTTGGAAACAAAATACTGAGCCAGACCCTGGGCATTCAAGCTGCTGTGTTGATAAAGTCTGTCTCAACGCTGGCATTGTTATAGCCCAGCTCAGGTTCCCTCCAGCTCCGGAGGTTGGTGGGATTGGGAATCACGCTCTCGACAGACATAGTCTGGGTGAGCCGGACTGAGCTCAGAGCTGACACCTGAGGTTATCACCTCGTGCATTTTCCCTCTCGAGCTAGGGGGGCTTGCCCATTTCCTGGATCAACCTGTGGCTGACTGGACCTGCTTCTGCTGGGAAGGGGGACTGGACCCAGGTGGTGAATGTCAGTCTGCAAAGGTCCGTGTGTGTGTGTGTATGTCGGTCTGCACAGATCCGTGTGTGTGTCGGTCTGCACAGATCCGTGTGTGTGCCGGTCTGCACAGATCCGTGTGTGTGTGTCGGTCTGCACAGATCCGTGTGTGTGTGTCGGTCTGCACAGATCCGTGTGTGTGTGTCGGTCTGCACAGATCCGTGTGTGTGCGTGTCGGTCTGCACAGATCCGTGTGTGTGCGTGTCGGTCTGCACAGATTCGTGTGTGTGCGTGTCGGTCTGCACAGATCCGTGTGTGTGTGTCGGTCTGCACAGATTCGTGTGTGTGTGTGTCAGTCGGCACAGATCCGTGTGTGTGTGTCGGTCTGCACAGATCCGTGTGTGTGTGTCGGTCTGCACAGATCCGCGTGTGTGTGTGTCAGTCTGCACAGATCCGTGTGTGTGAGTCGGTCTGCACAGATCCGTGTGTGTGTGTCGGTCTGCACAGATCCGCGTGTGTGTGTGTCAGTCTGCACAGATCCGTGTGTGTGAGTCGGTCTGCACAGATCCGTGTGTGTGTGTCGGTCTGCACAGATCCGTGTGTGTGTGTCGGTCTGCACAGATCCGTGTGTGTGTGTCGGTCTGCACAGATCCGTGTGTGTGTGTCGGTCTGCACAGATCCGTGTGTGTGAGTCGGTCTGCACAGATCCGTGTGTGTGAGTCGGTCTGCACAGATCCGTGTGTGTGCGTGTCTGTCTGCACATCCGTGTGTGTGCGTGTCAGTCTGCACAGGTCCGTGTGTGTGTGTGTGTCAGTCTGCACAGATCCGTGTGTGTCAGTCTGCACAGATCCGTGTGTGTGTGTCGGTCTGCACAAGTCCGTGTGTGTGTGTGTGTGTCGGTCTGCACAAGTCTGTGTGTGTGTCAGTCTGCACAAGTCTGTGTGTGTGTGTGTGTCAGTCTGCACAAGTCTGTGTGTGTGTGTGTGTCAGTCTGCACAGGTCCGTGTGTGTGTGTGTGTCGGTCTGCACAGGTCCGTGTGTGTGTGTCAGTCTGCACAGATCCGTGTGTGTGTGTCAGTCTGCACAGGTCCGTGTGTGTGTGTGTGTGTGTGTGTCGGTCTGCACAAGTCCGTGTGTGTGTGTGTCGGTCTGCACAAGTCTGTGTGTGTGTGTGTGTCAGTCTGCACAAGTCTGTGTGTGTGTGTGTGTCAGTCTGCACAGGTCCGTGTGTGTGTGTGTCGGTCTGCACAGGTCCGTGTGTGTGTGTGTCAGTCTGCACAGGTCCGTGTGTGTGTCGGTCTTCACCGGTCCGTGTGTGTGTGTGTCAGTCTGCACAGGTCTGTATGTGTGTCAGTCTGCACAGATCCGTGTGTGTGTGTGTCAGTCTGCACAGGTCTGTATGTGTGTCAGTCTGCACAGATCCGTGTGTGTGTGTCGGTCTGCACAGATCCGTGTGTGTGTGTCGGTCTGCACAGATCCGTGTGTGTGTGTGTCGGTCTGCACAGATCCGTGTGTGTGTGTCGGTCTGCACAGATCTGTGTGTGTGTGTCGGTCTGCACAGATCCGTGTGTGTGTGTCGGTCTGCACAGATCCGTGTGTGTGTGTCGGTCTGCACAGATCCGTGTGTGTGTGTCGGTCTGCACAGATCCGTGTGTGTGTGTCGGTCTGCACAGAATCGTGTGTGTGTGTCGGTCTGCACAGATCCGTGTGTGTGTGTGTCAGTCTGCACAGATCCGTGTGTGTGCGTGTCAGTCTGCACAGATCCGTGTGTGTGCGTGTCAGTCTGCACAGGTCCGTGTGTGTGTGTGTGGAGTCTGCACAGATCCGTGTGTGTCAGTCTGCACAGATCCGTGTGTGTCAGTCTGCACAGATCCGTGTGTGTGTGTCAGTCTGCACAGATCCGTGTGTGTCAGTCTGCACAGATCCGTGTGTGTGTGTCAGTCTGCACAGATCCGTGTGTGTGTGTCAGTCTGCACAGATCCGTGTGTGTGTGTCAGTCTGCACAGGTCTGTGTGTGTGTCAGTCTGCACAGGTCTGTGTGTGTGTCAGTCTGCACAGGTCTGTGTGTGTGTCAGTCTGCACAAGTCTGTGTGTGTGTCAGTCTGCACAAGTCTGTGTGTGTGTGTCAGTCTGCACAAGTCTGTGTGTGTGTGTCAGTCTGCACAAGTCTGTGTGTGTGTGTGTGTCAGTCTGCACAGGTCCGTGTGTGTGTGTGTGTCGGTCTGCACAGGTCCGTGTGTGTGTGTGTGTCAGTCTTCACAGGTCCGTGTGTGTGTCGGTCTTCACCGGTCCGTGTGTGTGTGTGTCAGTCTGCACAGGTCTGTATGTGTGTCAGTCTGCACAGGTCTGTATGTGTGTCAGTCTGCACAGGTCTGTGTGTGTGTCAGTCTGCACAGGTCTGTGTGTGTGTCAGTCTGCACAGGTCCGTGTGTGTGTGCGTGTCAGTCTGCACAGGTCCGTGTGTGTGTGTATGTGTGTCAGTCTGCACAGATCTGTGTGTGTGTCGGTCTTCACCGGTCCGTGTGTGTGTGTGTGTCAGTCTGCACAGGTCTGTATGTGTGTCAGTCTGCGTAGGTCCGTGTGTGTGTGTGTGTCGGTCTGCACAGGTCCGTGTGTGTGTGTGTCAGTCTGCACAGGTCCGTGTGTGTGTCGGTCTTCACCGGTCCGTGTGTGTGTGTGTCAGTCTGCACAGGTCTGTATGTGTGTCAGTCTGCACAGATCCGTGTGTGTGTGTGTCAGTCTGCACAGGTCTGTATGTGTGTCAGTCTGCACAGGTCCGTGTGTGTGTGTGTCAGTCTGCACAGGTCCGTGTGTGTGTCGGTCTTCACCGGTCCGTGTGTGTGTGTGTCAGTCTGCACAGGTCTGTATGTGTGTCAGTCTGCACAGATCCGTGTGTGTGTGTCAGTCTGCACAGATCCGTGTGTGTGTGTCGGTCTGCACAGATCCGCGTGTGTGCGTGTCGGTCTGCACAGATCCGTGTGTGTGTGTCGGTCTGCACAGATTCGTGTGTGTGTGTCGGTCTGCACAGGTCCGTGTGTGTGTGTGTCGGTCTGCACAGATCCGTGTGTGTGTGTCGGTCTGCACAGATCCGTGTGTGTGTGTCGGTCTGCACAGATCCGTGTGTGTGTGTCGGTCTGCACAGATCCGTGTGTGTGTGTCGGTCTGCACAGATCCGTGTGTGTGTGTGTCGGTCTGCACAGATCCGTGTGTGTATGTCGGTCTGCACAGATCCGTGTGTGTGTGTCGGTCTGCACAGATCCGTGTGTGTGTGTCAGTCTGCACAGATCCGTGTGTGTGTGTCGGTCTGCACAGATCCGTGTGTGTGTGTCGGTCTGCACAGATCCGTGTGTGTGTGTCGGTCTGCACAGATCCGTGTGTGTGTGTCGGTCTGCACAGATCCGTGTGTGTGTGTCGGTCTGCACAGATCCGTGTGTGTGTGTCGGTCTGCACAGATCCGTGTGTGTGTGTCGGTCTGCACAGATCCGTGTGTGTGTGTCGGTCTGCACAGATCCGTGTGTGTGTGTCGGTCTGCACAGATCCGTGTGTGTGTCGGTCTGCACAGATCCGTGTGTGTGTGTCGGTCTGCACAGATCCGTGTATGTGTGTCAGTCTGCACAGATCCGTGTGTGTGCGTGTCAGTCTGCACAGGTCCGTGTGTGTGTGTCGGTCTGCACAAGTCCTTGTGTGTGTGTGTGTGTCAGTCTGCACAAGTCTGTGTGTGTCAGTCTGCACAAGTCTGTGTGTGTGTGTGTGTCAGTCTGCACAAGTCTGTGTGTGTGTGTGTCAGTCTGCACAGGTCCGTGTGTGTGTGTGTGTCGGTCTGCACAGGTCCGTGTGTGTGTGTCAGTCTGCACAGGTCCGTGTGTGTGTGTCAGTCTGCACAGATCCGTGTGTGTGTGTCAGTCTGCACAGATCCGTGTGTGTGTGTGTCAGTCTGCACAGGTCCGTGTGTGTGTGTGTTGGTCTGCACAAGTCTGTGTGTGTGTCAGTCTGCACAAGTCTGTGTGTGTGTGTGTGTCAGTCTGCACAGGTCCGTGTGTGTGTGTGTGTCGGTCTGCACAGGTCCGTGTGTGTGTGTGTCAGTCTGCACAGGTCCGTGTGTGTGTCGGTCTTCACCGGTCCGTGTGTGTGTGTGTCAGTCTGCACAGGTCTGTATGTGTGTCAGTCTGCACAGATCCGTGTGTGTGTGTGTCAGTCTGCACAGGTCTGTATGTGTCAGTCTGCACAGATCCGTGTGTGTGTGTGTCAGTCTGCACAGATCCGTGTGTGTGCGTGTCGGTCTGCACAGATCCGTGTGTGTGTGTCGGTCTGCACAGATCCGTGTGTGTGTCGGTCTGCACAGGTCTGTATGTGTGTCAGTCTGCACAGGTCTGTATGTGTGTCAGTCTGCACAGGTCTGTATGTGTGTCAGTCTGCACAGGTCTGTATGTGTGTCAGTCTGCACAGGTCCGTGTGTGTGTCAGTCTGCACAGGTCCGTGTGTGTGTGTGTCAGTCTGCACAGATCCATGTGTGTGTGTCAGTCTGCACAGGTCTGTATGTGTGTCAGTCTGCACAGATCCGTGTGTGTGTGTGTCGGTCTGCACAGATCCGTGTGTGTGTGTCGGTCTGCACAGATCCGTGTGTGTGTGTCGGTCTGCACAGATCCGTGTGTGTGTGTGTCGGTCTGCACAGATCCGTGTGTGTGTGTCGATCTGCACAGATCCGTGTGTGTGTGTCGGTCTGCACAGATCCGTGTGTGTGTGTGTCAGTCTGCACAGATCCGTGTGTGTGCGTGTCAGTCTGCACAGGTCCGTGTGTGTGTGTGTGCAGTCTGCACAGATCCGTGTGTGTCAGTCTGCACAGATCCGTGTGTGTCAGTCTGCACAGATCCGTGTGTGTGTGTCAGTCTGCACAGATCCGTGTGTGTGTGTCAGTCTGCACAGATCCGTGTGTGTGTGTCAGTCTGCACAGATCCGTGTGTGTGTGTCAGTCTGCACAGGTCCGTGTGTGTGTGTCGGTCTGCACAGGTCCCTGTGTGTGTGTGTGTGTGTCGGTCTGCACAAGTCTGTGTGTGTGTCAGTCTGCACAAGTCTGTGTGTGTGTGTGTGTCAGTCTGCACAAGTCTGTGTGTGTGTGTGTGTCAGTCTGCACAAGTCTGTGTGTGTGTGTGTCAGTCTGCACAGGTCCGTGTGTGTGTGTGTGTGTCAGTCTGCACAAGTCTGTGTGTGTGTGTGTGTCAGTCTGCACAGGTCCATGTGTGTGTGTGTGTCGGTCTGCACAGGTCCGTGTGTGTGTGTGTCAGTCTGCACAGGTCCGTGTGTGTGTCGGTCTTCACCGGTCCGTGTGTGTGTGTGTCCGTCTGCACAGGTCTGTATGTGTGTCAGTCTGCACAGGTCTGTACGTGTGTCAGTCTGCACAGGTCTGTACGTGTGTCAGTCTGCACAGGTCTGTACGTGTGTCAGTCTGCACAGATCTGTACGTGTGTCAGTCTGCACAGGTCTGTACGTGTGTCAGTCTGCACAGGTCTGTACGTGTGTCAGTCTGCACAGGTCTGTATGTGTGTCAGTCTGCACAGGTCTGTATGTGTGTCAGTCTGCACAGGTCTGTATGTGTGTCAGTCTGCACAGGTCCGTGTGTGTGTCAGTCTGCACAGGTCCGTGTGTGTGTCAGTCTGCACAGGTCCGTGTGTGTGTCAGTCTGCACAGGTCCGTGTGTGTGTCAGTCTGCACAGGTCCGTGTGTGTGTGCGTGTCAGTCTGCACAGGTCCGTGTGTGTGTGTATGTGTGTCAGTCTGCACAGATCTGTGTGTGTGTCGGTCTTCACCGGTCCGTGTGTGTGTCAGTCTGCACAGGTCTGTATGTGTGTCAGTCTGCGTAGGTCCGTGTGTGTGTGTGTGTGTGTGTGTGTGTGTCGGTCTGCACAGGTCCGTGTGTGTGTGTGTGTGTGTGTGTGTCGGTCTGCACAGGTCCGTGTGTGTGTGTGTCTGTCTGCACAGGTCCATGTGTGTGTGTCTGTCTGTCTGCACAGGTCCATGTGTGTGTGTGTAGGTCTGCACAGGTCCGTGTGTGTGTGTGTCTGTCTGCACAGGTCCGTGTGTGTGTGTGTTGGTCTGCACAGGTCCGTGTGTGTGTGTCGGTCTGCACAGGTCCGTGTATGTGTGTATCAGTCTGCAGAGGTCCGTGTGTGTGTGTCGGTCTGCACAGATCCGTGTGTGTGTGTGTGTGTCGGTCTGCACAGGTCCGTGTGTGTGTGTGTGTCGGTCTGCACAGGTCCGTGTGTGTGTGTGTGTGTGTCGGTCTGCACAGGTCCGTGTGTGTGTGTCGGTCTGCACAGGTCCGTGTGTGTGTGTGTCGGTCTGCACAGGTCCGTGTGTGTGTGTGTGTCGGTCTGCACAGGTCCGTGTGTGTGTGTGTGTCGGTCTGCACAGGTCCGTGTGTGTGTGTGTGTCGGTCTGCACAGGTCCGTGTGTGTGTGTGTCGGTCTGCACAGATCCGTGTGTGTGTGTGTCGGTCTGCACAGATCCGTGCGTGTGTGTCGGTCTGCACAGATCCGTGCGTGTGAGTCGGTCTGCACAGATCCGTGCGTGTGTGTCGGTCTGCACAGATCCGTGTGTGTGCGTGTCAGTCTGCACAGATCCGTGTGTGTGCGTGTCAGTCTGCACATCCGTGTGTGTGCGTGTCAGTCTGCACAGGTCCGTGTGTGTGTGTGTGTCAGTCTGCACAGATCCGTGTGTGTCAGTCTGCACAGATCCGTGTGTGTGTGTCAGTCTGCACAAGTCCGTGTGTGTGTGTGTGTGTGTCGGTCTGCACAACTCTGTGTGTGTGTGTCAGTCTGCACAGGTCCGTGTGTGTGTGTGTGTGTCGGTCTGCACAGGTCCGTGTGTGTGTGTGTCAGTCTGCACAGGTCCGTGTGTGTGTCGGTCTTCACCGGTCCGTGTGTGTGTGTGTCAGTCTGCACAGGTCTGTATGTGTGTCAGTCTGCACAGATCCGTGTGTGTGTGTGTCAGTCTGCACAGGTCTGTATGTGTGTCAGTCTGCACAGATCCGTGTGTGTGTGTCGGTCTGCACAGATCCGTGTGTGTGCGTGTCAGTCTGCACAGATCCGTGTGTGTGTGTGTCGGTCTGCACAGATCCGTGTGTGTGTGTCGGTCTGCACAGATCCGTGTGTGTGTGTGTCGGTCTGCACAGATCCGTGTGTGTGCGTGTCAGTCTGCACAGGTCCGTGTGTGTGTGTGTGCAGTCTGCACAGATCCGTGTGTGTCAGTCTGCACAGAACCGTGTGTGTGTGTGTGTGTGTGTGTGTCTGTCTGTCTGCACAGGTCCATGTGTGTGTGTCTGTCTGTCTGCACAGGTCCATGTGTGTGTGTCTGTCTATCTGCACAGGTCCGTGTGTGTGTGTGTCAGTCTGCACAGGTCTGTGTGTGTGTGTGTGTGTCTGTCTGTCTGCACAGGTCCATGTGTGTGTGTGTAGGTCTGCACAGGTCCGTGTGTGTGTGTGTGTCTGTCTGCACAGGTCCGTGTGTGTGTGTGTTGGTCTGCACAGGTCCGTGTGTGTGTGTGTTGGTCTGCACAGGTCCGTGTGTGTGTGTGTTGGTCTGCACAGGTCCGTGTGTATGTGTCGGTCTGCACAGGTCCGTGTGTGTCGGTCTGCACAGGTCCGTGTGTGTGTGTGTCGGTCTGCACAGGTCCGTGTGTGTGTGTGTGTGTGTGTCGGTCTGCACAGGTCCGTGTGTGTGTGTGTGTCGGTCTGCACAGGTCCGTGTGTGTGTGTGTGTCAGTCTGCACAGGTCCGTGTGTGTGTGTGTGTCAGTCTGCACAGGTCTGTGTGTGTGTGTGTGTCTGTCTGTCTGCACAGGTCCATGTGTGTGTGTGTAGGTCTGCACAGGTCCGTGTGTGTGTGTGTGTCTGTCTGCACAGGTCCGTGTGTGTGTGTGTTGGTCTGCACAGGTCCGTGTGTGTGTGTGTTGGTCTGCACAGGTCCGTGTGTGTGTGTCGGTCTGCACAGGTCCGTGTGTGTGTGTGTGTCGGTCTGCACAGGTCCGTGTGTGTGTGTGTCGGTCTGCACAGGTCCGTGTGTGTGTGTGTGTGTCGGTCTGCACAGGTCCGTGTGTGTGTCGGTCTGCACAGGTCCGTGTGTGTGTGTGTCGGTCTGCACAGGTCCGTGTGTGTGTGTGTGTCGGTCTGCACAGGTCCGTGTGTGTGTGTGTGTCGGTCTGCACAGGTCCGTGTGTGTGTGTGTGTCAGTCTGCACAGGTCCGTGTGTGTCAGTCTGCACAGGTCCGTGTGTGTGTGTGTGTCGGTCTGCACAGGTCCGTGTGTGTGTGTGTGTCGGTCTGCACAGGTCCGTGTGTGTGTGTGTGTCGGTCTGCACAGGTCCGTGTGTGTGTGTGTCGGTCTGCACAGGTCCGTGTGTGTGTGTGTCAGTCTGCACAGGTCCGTGTGTGTGTGTGTCGGTGTGCACAGGTCCGTGTCCGTGTGTGTGTGTGTGTCTGTCTGCACAGGTCCGTGTGTGTGTGTGTCGGTCTGCACAGGTCCGTGTGTGTGTGTCGGTCTGCACAGGTCCGTGTGTGTGTGTGTGTGTGTCGGTCTGCACAGGTCCGTGTGTGTGTGTGTGTGTCGGTCTGCACAGGTCCGTGTGTGTGTGTGTGTGTCGGTCTGCACAGGTCCGTGTGTGTGTGTGTGTCGGTCTGCACAGGTCCGTGTGTGTGTGTGTGTCGGTCTGCACAGATCCGTGTGTGTGTGTGTCGGTCTGCAGAGATCCGTGTGTGTGTGTCGGTCTGCACAGATCCGTGTGTGTGTGTCGGTCTGCACAGATCCGTGTGTGTGCGTGTCAGTCTGCACAGGTCCGTGTGTGTGTGTCGGTCTGCACAGATCCGTGTGTGTGCGTGTCAGTCTGCACATCCGTGTGTGTGCGTGTCAGTCTGCACAGGTCCGTGTGTGTGTGTGTGTCAGTCTGCACAGATCCGTGTGTGTGTCAGTCTGCACAGATCCGTGTGTGTGTCAGTCTGCACAGATCCGTGTGTGTGTGTCAGTCTGCACAGGTCCGTGTGTGTGTGTGTGTGTGTGTGTTGGTCTGCACAAGTCCGTGTGTGTGTGTGTCGGTCTGCACATGTCTGTGTGTGTGTGTGTGTCAGTCTGCACAAGTCTGTGTGTGTGTGTGTCAGTCTGCACAGGTCCGTGTGTGTGTGTGTGTCGGTCTGCACAGGTCCGTGTGTGTGTCGGTCTTCACCGGTCCGTGTGTGTGTGTGTGTCAGTCTGCACAGGTCTGTATGTGTGTTAGTCTGCACAGATCCGTGTGTGTGTGTCGGTCTGCACAGATCCGTGTGTGTGTGTCGGTCTGCACAGATCCGTGTGTGTGTGTGTCGGTCTGCACAGATCCGTGTGTGTGTGTGTCGGTCTGCACAGATCCATGTGTGTGTGTCGGTCTGCACAGATCCATGTGTGTGTGTCGGTCTGCACAGATCCGTGTGTGTGTGTCGGTCTGCACAGATCCGTGTGTGTGTGTCGGTCTGCACAGATCCGTGTGTGTGTGTCGGTCTGCACAGATCCGTGTGTGTGTGTGTCAGTCTGCACTGATCCGTGTGTGTGCGTGTCAGTCTGCACAGGTCCGTGTGTGTGTGTGCAGTCTGCACAGATCCGTGTGTGTCAGTCTGCACAGATCCGTGTGTGTCAGTCTGCACAGATCCGTGTGTGTGTGTCAGTCTGCACAGATCCATGTGTGTGTGTCAGTCTGCACAGATCCGTGTATGTGTGTCAGTCTGCACAGATCCGTGTGTGTGTCAGTCTGCACAGGTCCGTGTGTGTGTGTCAGTCTGCACAGGTCCGTGTGTGTGTGTCAGTCTGCACAGGTCCGTGTGTGTGTGTGTGTGTGTTGGTCTGCACAAGTCTGTGTGTGTGTCAGTCTGCACAAGTCTGTGTGTGTGCGTGTGTGTGTGTGTGTCAGTCTGCACAAGTCTGTGTGTGTGTGTGTGTGTCAGTCTGCACAAGTCTGTGTGTGTGTGTGTGTGTGTGTCAGTCTGCACAGGTCCGTGTGTGTGTGTGTGTCAGTCTGCACAGGTCCGTGTGTGTGTGTGTCAGTCTGCACAGGTCCGTGTGTGTGTCAGTCTGCACAGGTCCGTGTGTGTGTCGGTCTTCACCGGTCCGTGTGTGTGTGTGTCAGTCTGCACAGGTCTGTATGTGTGTCAGTCTGCACAGGTCTGTATGTGTGTCAGTCTGCACAGGTCTGTATGTGTGTCAGTCTGCACAGGTCCGTATGTGTGTCAGTCTGCACAGGTCCGTGTGTGTGCCAGTCTGCACAGGTCCGTGTGTGTGTGCATGTCAGTCTGCACAGGTCCGTGTGTGTGTGCGTGTCAGTCTGCACAGGTCCGTGTGTGTGTGTGTGTCAGTCTGCACAGGTCTGTATGTGTGTCAGTCTGCACAGGTCTGTATGTGTGTCAGTCTGCACAGGTCCGTATGTGTGTCAGTCTGCACAGGTCCGTGTGTGTGCCAGTCTGCACAGGTCCGTGTGTGTGTGCATGTCAGTCTGCACAGGTCCGTGTGTGTGTGCGTGTCAGTCTGCACAGGTCCGTGTGTGTGTGTGTGTGTGTGTGTCAGTCTGCACAGGTCTGTATGTGTGTCAGTCTGCGTAGGTCCGTGTGTGTGTCGGTCTGCACAGGTCCGTGTGTGTGTGTCGGTCTGCACAGGTCCGTGTGTGTGTGTGTGTCTGTCTGTCTGCACAGGTCCATGTGTGTGTGTGTCTGTCTGCACAGGTCCGTGTGTGTGTGTGTCAGTCTGCACAGGTCTGTGTGTGTGTGTCTGTCTGTCTGTCTGCACAGGTCCATGTGTGTGTGTGTAGGTCTGCACAGGTCCGTGTGTGTAGGTCTGCACAGGTCCGTGTGTGTGTGTGTCTGTCTGCACAGGTCCGTGTGTGTGTGTGTTGGTCTGCACAGGTCCGTGTGTGTGTGTCGGTCTGCACAGGTCCGTGTATGTGTGTATCAGTCTGCAGAGGTCCGTGTGTGTGTGTGTGTGTGTGTGTGTCGGTCTGCACAGGTCCGTGTGTGTGTGTGTGTGTGTCGGTCTGCACAGGTCCGTGTGTGTGTGTGTCGGTCTGCACAGGTCCGTGTGTGTGTGTGTGTCGGTCTGCACAGGTCCGTGTGTGTGTGTGTGTCGGTCTGCACAGGTCCGTGTGTGTGTGTGTGTCGGTCTGCACAGGTCCGTGTGTGTGTGTGTGTCGGTCTGCACAGGTCCGTGTGTGTGTGTGTGTCGGTCTGCACAGGTCTGTGTGTGTGTGTGTGTCAGTCTGCACAGGTCCGTGTGTGTGTGTGTCGGTCTGCACAGGTCCGTGTGTGTGTGTCGGTCTGCACAGGTCCGTGTGTGTGTGTGTGTCGGTCTGCACAGGTCCGTGTGTGTGTGTGTGTCGGTCTGCACAGGTCCGTGTGTGTGTGTCGGTCTGCACAGGTCCGTGTGTGTGTGTCTGTCTGTCTGCACAGGTCCGTGTGTGTGTGTGTGTGTGTGTCTGTCTGCACATGTCCGTGTGTGTGTGTCTGTCTGCACAGGTCCGTGTGTGTGTGTGTGTGTCTGCACAGGTCCGTGTGTGTGTGTGTCTGTTGGTCTGCACAGGTCCGTTTGTGTGTATGTCGGTCTGCACAGGTCCGTGTGTGTGTGTGTCTGTCTGCACAGGTCCGTGTGTGTGTGTGCCTGTGTGCACAGGTCCGTGTGTGTGTGTGCCTGTCTGCACAGGTCCGTGTGTGTGTGTGTGTCTATCTGCACAGGTCCGTGTGTGTGTGTGTGTCTATCTGCACAGGTCCGTGTGTGTGTGTATCGGTCTGCACAGGTCCGTGTGTGTGTGTCTGTCTGCACAGGTCCGTGTGTGTGTCTGTCTGTCTGCACAGGTCCGTGTGTGTGTGTCTGTCTGCACAGGTCCGCGTGTGTGTGTGTGTGTGTGTCTGTCTGCACAGGTCCTTGTGTGTGTGTTGGTCTGCACAGGTCCGTGTGTGTGTGTCGGTCTGCACAGGTCCGTGTGTGTGTGTGTGTCGGTCTGCACAGGTCCGTGTGTGTGTGTGTCGGTCTGCACAGGTCCGTGTGTGTGTGTGTGTGTGTGTCGGTCTGCACAGGTCCGTGTGTGTGTCGGTCTGCACAGGTCCGTGTGTGTGTGTGTCGGTCTGCACAGGTCCGTGTGTGTGTGTGTGTCGGTCTGCACAGGTCCGTGTGTGTGTGTGTGTCGGTCTGCACAGGTCCGTGTGTGTGTGTGTGTCGGTCTGCACAGGTCCGTGTGTGTGTGTGTGTCAGTCTGCACAGGTCCGTGTGTGTCAGTCTGCACAGGTCCGTGTGTGTGTGTGTGTCGGTCTGCACAGGTCCGTGTGTGTGTGTGTGTCGGTCTGCACAGGTCCGTGTGTGTGTGTGTGTCGGTCTGCACAGGTCCGTGTGTGTGTGTGTCGGTCTGCACAGGTCCGTGTGTGTGTGTGTCAGTCTGCACAGGTCCGTGTGTGTGTGTGTCGGTGTGCACAGGTCCGTGTCCGTGTGTGTGTGTGTGTCTGTCTGCACAGGTCCGTGTGTGTGTGTGTCGGTCTGCACAGGTCCGTGTGTGTGTGTGTGTGTCGGTCTGCACAGGTCCGTGTGTGTGTGTGTGTGTGTCGGTCTGCACAGGTCCGTGTGTGTGTGTGTGTGTGTCGGTCTGCACAGGTCCGTGTGTGTGTGTGTGTGTCGGTCTGCACAGGTCCGTGTGTGTGTGTGTGTCGGTCTGCACAGGTCCGTGTGTGTGTGTGTGTCGGTCTGCACAGATCCGTGTGTGTGTGTGTCGGTCTGCAGAGATCCGTGTGTGTGTGTCGGTCTGCACAGATCCGTGTGTGTGTGTCGGTCTGCACAGATCCGTGTGTGTGCGTGTCAGTCTGCACAGGTCCGTGTGTGTGTGTCGGTCTGCACAGATCCGTGTGTGTGCGTGTCAGTCTGCACATCCGTGTGTGTGCGTGTCAGTCTGCACAGGTCCGTGTGTGTGTGTGTGTCAGTCTGCACAGATCCGTGTGTGTGTCAGTCTGCACAGATCCGTGTGTGTGTCAGTCTGCACAGATCCGTGTGTGTGTCAGTCTGCACAGATCCGTGTGTGTGTGTCAGTCTGCACAGGTCCGTGTGTGTGTGTGTGTGTGTGTGTGTTGGTCTGCACAAGTCCGTGTGTGTGTGTGTGTCGGTCTGCACATGTCTGTGTGT
This sequence comes from Chiloscyllium plagiosum, assembly GCF_037043375.1. Classification (NCBI taxonomy): domain Eukaryota; kingdom Metazoa; phylum Chordata; class Chondrichthyes; order Orectolobiformes; family Hemiscylliidae; genus Chiloscyllium; species Chiloscyllium plagiosum. Next base: position 3,839,603 of record NW_028270146.1, read on the forward strand.
GTGTGTGTGTCAGTCTGCACAAGTCTGTGTGTGTGTGTGTCAGTCTGCACAGGTCCGTGTGTGTGTGTGTGTCGGTCTGCACAGGTCCGTGTGTGTGTCGGTCTTCACCGGTCCGTGTGTGTGTGTGTGTCAGTCTGCACAGGTCTGTATGTGTGTTAGTCTGCACAGATCCGTGTGTGTGTGCCGGTCTGCACAGATCCGTGTGTGTGTGTCGGTCTGCACAGATCCGTGTGTGTGTGTGTCGGTCTGCACAGATCCGTGTGTGTGTGTGTCGGTCTGCACAGATCCATGTGTGTGTGTCGGTCTGCACAGATCCATGTGTGTGTGTCGGTCTGCACAGATCCGTGTGTGTGTGTCGGTCTGCACAGATCCGTGTGTGTGTGTCGGTCTGCACAGATCCGTGTGTGTGTGTCGGTCTGCACAGATCCGTGTGTGTGTGTGTCAGTCTGCACTGATCCGTGTGTGTGCGTGTCAGTCTGCACAGGTCCGTGTGTGTGTGTGCAGTCTGCACAGATCCGTGTGTGTCAGTCTGCACAGATCCGTGTGTGTCAGTCTGCACAGATCCGTGTGTGTGTGTCAGTCTGCACAGATCCATGTGTGTGTGTCAGTCTGCACAGATCCGTGTATGTGTGTCAGTCTGCACAGATCCGTGTGTGTGTCAGTCTGCACAGGTCCGTGTGTGTGTGTCAGTCTGCACAGGTCCGTGTGTGTGTGTCAGTCTGCACAGGTCCGTGTGTGTGTGTGTGTGTGTGTGTGTGTTGGTCTGCACAAGTCTGTGTGTGTGTCAGTCTGCACAAGTCTGTGTGTGTGCGTGTGTGTGTGTGTGTCAGTCTGCACAAGTCTGTGTGTGTGTGTGTGTGTCAGTCTGCACAAGTCTGTGTGTGTGTGTGTGTGTGTCAGTCTGCACAGGTCCGTGTGTGTGTGTGTGTCAGTCTGCACAGGTCCGTGTGTGTGTGTGTCAGTCTGCACAGGTCCGTGTGTGTGTCAGTCTGCACAGGTCCGTGTGTGTGTCGGTCTTCACCGGTCCGTGTGTGTGTGTGTCAGTCTGCACAGGTCTGTATGTGTGTCAGTCTGCACAGGTCTGTATGTGTGTCAGTCTGCACAGGTCTGTATGTGTGTCAGTCTGCACAGGTCCGTATGTGTGTCAGTCTGCACAGGTCCGTGTGTGTGCCAGTCTGCACAGGTCCGTGTGTGTGTGCATGTCAGTCTGCACAGGTCCGTGTGTGTGTGCGTGTCAGTCTGCACAGGTCCGTGTGTGTGTGTGTGTGTGTGTGTGTCAGTCTGCACAGGTCTGTATGTGTGTCAGTCTGCACAGGTCTGTATGTGTGTCAGTCTGCACAGGTCCGTATGTGTGTCAGTCTGCACAGGTCCGTGTGTGTGCCAGTCTGCACAGGTCCGTGTGTGTGTGCATGTCAGTCTGCACAGGTCCGTGTGTGTGTGCGTGTCAGTCTGCACAGGTCCGTGTGTGTGTGTGTGTGTGTGTCAGTCTGCACAGGTCTGTATGTGTGTCAGTCTGCGTAGGTCCGTGTGTGTGTCGGTCTGCACAGGTCCGTGTGTGTGTGTCGGTCTGCACAGGTCCGTGTGTGTGTGTGTGTCTGTCTGTCTGCACAGGTCCATGTGTGTGTGTGTGTGTCTGTCTGCACAGGTCCGTGTGTGTGTGTGTCAGTCTGCACAGGTCTGTGTGTGTGTGTGTCTGTCTGTCTGTCTGCACAGGTCCATGTGTGTGTGTGTAGGTCTGCACAGGTCCGTGTGTGTAGGTCTGCACAGGTCCGTGTGTGTGTGTGTCTGTCTGCACAGGTCCGTGTGTGTGTGTGTTGGTCTGCACAGGTCCGTGTGTGTGTGTCGGTCTGCACAGGTCCGTGTATGTGTGTATCAGTCTGCAGAGGTCCGTGTGTGTGTGTGTGTGTGTGTGTGTCGGTCTGCACAGGTCCGTGTGTGTGTGTGTGTGTGTCGGTCTGCACAGGTCCGTGTGTGTGTGTGTCGGTCTGCACAGGTCCGTGTGTGTGTGTGTCGGTCTGCACAGGTCCGTGTGTGTGTGTGTGTCGGTCTGCACAGGTCCGTGTGTGTGTGTGTGTCGGTCTGCACAGGTCCGTGTGTGTGTGTGTGTCGGTCTGCACAGGTCTGTGTGTGTGTGTGTGTCAGTCTGCACAGGTCCGTGTGTGTGTGTGTCGGTCTGCACAGGTCCGTGTGTGTGTGTCGGTCTGCACAGGTCCGTGTGTGTGTGTGTGTCGGTCTGCACAGGTCCGTGTGTGTGTGTGTGTCGGTCTGCACAGGTCCGTGTGTGTGTGTCGGTCTGCACAGGTCCGTGTGTGTGTGTCTGTCTGTCTGCACAGGTCCGTGTGTGTGTGTCTGTCTGTCTGCACAGGTCCGTGTGTGTGTGTGTGTGTGTGTGTGTCTGTCTGCACATGTCCGTGTGTGTGTGTCTGTCTGCACAGGTCCGTGTGTGTGTGTGTGTGTCTGCACAGGTCCGTGTGTGTGTGTGTCTGTTGGTCTGCACAGGTCCGTTTGTGTGTATGTCGGTCTGCACAGGTCCGTGTGTGTGTGTGTCTGTCTGCACAGGTCCGTGTGTGTGTGTGCCTGTGTGCACAGGTCCGTGTGTGTGTGTGCCTGTCTGCACAGGTCCGTGTGTGTGTGTATCGGTCTGCACAGGTCCGTGTGTGTGTGTGTGTCTATCTGCACAGGTCCGTGTGTGTGTGTATCGGTCTGCACAGGTCCGTGTGTGTGTGTCTGTCTGCACAGGTCCGTGTGTGTGTCTGTCTGTCTGCACAGGTCCGTGTGTGTGTGTCTGCCTGTCTGCACAGGTCCGCGTGTGTGTGTGTGTGTGTGTCTGTCTGCACAGGTCCTTGTGTGTGTGTGTGTCTGCACAGGTCCGTGTGTGTGTGTGTGTCTGCACAGGTCCGTGTGTGTGTGTGTCTGTCTGCACTGGTCCGTGTGTGTGTGTGTCGGTCTGCACAGGTCCGTGTGTGTGTGTGTCTGTCTGCACTGGTCCGTGTGTGTGTGTGTCTGTCTGCACTGGTCCGTGTGTGTGTGTGTCGGTCTGCACTGGTCCGTGTGTGTGTGTGTCGGTCTGCACAGGTCCGTGTGTGTGTGTGTCTGTCTGCACTGGTCCGTGTGTGTGTGTGTCGGTCTGCACAGGTCCGTGTGTGTGTGTGTCGGTCTGCACAGGTCCGTGTGTGTGTGTGTCTGTCTGCACTGGTCCGTGTGTGTGTGTGTCTGTCTGCACTGGTCCGTGTGTGTGTGTGTCGGTCTGCACTGGTCCGTGTGTGTGTGTGTCGGTCTGCACTGGTCCGTGTGTGTGTGTGTCGGTCTGCACAGGTCCGTGTGTGTGTGTGTCGGTCTGCACAGGTCCGTGTGTGTGTGTGTCTGTCTGCACTGGTCCGTGTGTGTGTGTGTCTGTCTGCACTGGTCCGTGTGTGTGTGTGTCTGTCTGCACTGGTCCGTGTGTGTGTGTGTCGGTCTGCACTGGTCCGTGTGTGTGTGTGTCGGTCTGCACAGGTCCGTGTGTGTGTGTGTCTGTCTGCACTGGTCCGTGTGTGTGTGTCGGTCTGCACTGGTCCGTGTGTGTGTGTGTCGGTCTGCACAGGTCCGTGTGTGTGTGTGCCTGTCTGCACAGGTCCGTGTGTGTGTGTGCCTGTCTGCACAGGTCCGTGTGTGTGTGTGCCTGTCTGCACAGGTCCGTGTGTGTGTGTATTGGTCTGCACAGGTCCGTGTGTGTGTGTGTGTCTATCTGCACAGGTCCGTGTGTGTGTGTGTGTCTATCTGCACAGGTCCGTGTGTGTGTGTATCGGTCTGCACAGGTCCGTGTGTGTGTGTCTGTCTGCACAGGTCCGCGTGTGTGTGTCTGTCTGCACAGGTCCGTGTGTGTGTGTGTGTCGGTCTGCACAGGTCCGTGTGTGTGTGTGTCGGTTTGCACAGGTCCGTGTGTGTGTGTGTGTGTCGGTCTGCACAGGTCCGTGTGTGTGTGTCGGTCTGCACAGGTCCGTGCGTGTGTGTGTGTGTCGGTCTACACAGGTCCATGTGTGTGTGTGTCGGTCTGCACAGGTCCGTGTGTGTGTGTGTGTCGGTCTGCACTGGTCCGTGTGTGTGTGTGTCTGTCTGCACAGGTCCGTGTGTGTGTGTGTGTCGGTCTGCACTGGTCCGTGTGTGTGTGTGTCTGTCTGCACTGGTCCGTGTGTGTGTGTGTCGGTCTGCACTGGTCCGTGTGTGTGTGTGTCGGTCTGCACAGGTCCGTGTGTGTGTGTGTGGGTCTGCACAGGTCCGTGTGTGTGTGTGGGGGTCTGCACAGGTCCGTGTGTGTGTGTCTGTCTGTCTGCACAGGTCCGTGTGTGTGTGTGGGGGTCTGCACAGGTCCGTGTGTGTCTGTGTCGGTCTGCACAGGTCCGTGTGTGTCTGTGTCGGTCTGCACAGGTCCGTGTGTGTGTGTGGGGGTCTGCACAGGTCCGTGTGTGTGTGTCGGTCTGCACAGGTCCGTGTATGTGTGTATCAGTCTGCAGAGGTCCGTGTGTGTGTGTGTGTGTGTGTGTGTGTGTGTCGGTCTGCACAGGTCCGTGTGTGTGTGTGTGTCTGTCTGCACAGGTCCGTGTGTGTGTGTGGGGGTCTGCACAGGTCCGTGTGTGTGTGTCGGTCTGCACAGGTCCGTGTGTGTGTCGGTCTGCACAGGTCCGTGTGTGTGTCTGTCTGCACAGGTCCGTGTGTGTGTCTGTCTGCACAGGTCCGTGTGTGTGTCTGTCTGCACAGGTCCGTGTGTGTGTGTGGGGGTCTGCACAGGTCCGTGTGTGTGTGTCGGTCTGCACAGGTCCGTGTGTGTGTCGGTGTGCACAGGTCCGTGTGTGTGTGTGTGTGTCGGTGTGCACAGGTCCGTGTGTGTGTGTCGGTCTGCACAGGTCCGTGTGTGTGTCGGTGTGCACAGGTCCGTGTGTGTGTGTGTGTGTCGGTGTGCACAGGTCCGTGTGTGTGTGTGTGTGTCGGTGTGCACAGGTCCGTGTGTGTGTGTGTGTGTCGGTGTGCACAGGTTTGTGTGTGTGTGTGTCGGTGTGCACAGGTCCGTGTGTGTGTGTGTGTGTGTGTCGGTGTGCACAGGTCCGTGTGTGTGTGTCGGTGTGCACAGGTCCGTGTGTGTGTGTGTGTGTGTCGGTGTGCACAGGTCCGTGTGTGTGTGTCGGTGTGCACAGGTCCGTGTGTGTGTGTGTGTGTCGGTGTGCACAGGGTTCCGTGTCTGTCTGTGAGAGAGAGTCTGCACTGATGGCTGTGTGTTTAGCCAATCTTTTCCTTGTTGTAGATTACGGAGAACCTTCTGTGTGAGGGGTCAGTACCGAGAGTGGAGTGTGCTGAACCACCTTCAACCCTTACGGGGGGTAAGTGAACACTCGCCATTCCCCCTGCTTCCCCCACACTAGGTTTCTTCTGGAAGTGTTGACTGGTTGCATTCTAAGCTGTTGTCAGTTTGAACAAGAAATATTCAATTCATAGAGATGTACAGCACAGAAACAGACCCTTCGGTCCAACCCGTCCATCCTGACCAGATATCCCAACCCAATCCAGTCCCACCTGCCAGCACCCGGCCCATATCCCTCCAAACCCTTCCTATTCATAATCCCTTCCAGATGCCTTTTAAATGTTGCAATTGTACCAGCCTCCACCACATCCTCTGGCAGCTCATTCCATACACGTACCACCCTCTGCGTGAAAAAGTTGCCCCTTCGGTCTCTTTTATATCTTTCCCCTCTCACCCTAAACCTATGCCCTCGAGTTCTGGACTCCCCGACCCCAGGGAAAAGACTTTGCCTATTTATCCTATCCATGCCCCTCATAATTTTGTAAACCTCTGTACGGTCACCCCTCAGCCTCTGACGCTCCAGGGAAAACAGCCCCAGCCTGTTCAGCCTCTCCTTGTAGCTCAAATCCTCTAACCCTGGCAACATCCTTGTAAATCTTTTCTGAACCCTTTCAAGTTTCACAACATCTTTCCGATAGGAAGGAGACCAGAATTACACGCAATATTCCAACAGTGGCCTAACCAATATCATGTACAGACCAACATGACCTCCCAACTCATGTACTCAATACTCTGACCAATAAAGCCGGTTTATCCAACTGTTCCTGAGCCAATGACCCAGCTGTTCCAGGTCGCGATCCAGTGCTGCTGCTCTGAGCCAGCCCCAGTGCAGAGGAGCCGGATACAGCCACTGCGTCCCCATGCCAAGCCCAGCAGAAACCGGTTTCTGTCTTTGGAGCCAATCACATTGTTTGATCATCTCCCGGCTGGGTGAGGTCACCCCTTGTTGCCATGGTGACTGAGTATTGCAATGTAATGCTGAGGAGGGTCGTGTTGATCTCACCTCCATGTCATAATAGGGGAGGAGCTGGGCCCCAGGCCAGCCGCTGGCTGGGAGGGGAAGGGGGGATGTAGGGTCACAGCAGCTGGAACAGACTCTCTCTGACTGTAACCCAGGGTCACAGCATCCCAGAGCAGCAGCTGGATGCTCACGGGCTGGGGCTGAGGGTGGGGTGGGGTGGGGTGGGGGAACGATCATGTCTCATCGCGGTGTGCCTCTGCTCCCAGAGGCGGAGGGGATTTCCCGCCCCCCGCCCCTCCCCCAGCCATCGCCATCCTGAGTGAGTGTGTGGGTGAGTGACCCTTCCATCTGGCTTTACTGGTGTTGCTGCATCACCATCTCATTGTTTTGCAGTTTAACCCTTTGGTGCCTCTGTATCCACTCGACGTTCTGACTGATGGCTCTCACCGGAGATGCTCCTCACTTCAGAACAAATCCAGGTGAGTGTCACCACACGGTCACAGCAGCTGGAACACACTCTCTCTGACTGTAACCCAGGGTCACAGCAGCTGGAACACACTCTCTCTGACTGTAACCCAGGGTCACAGCAGCTGGAACACACTCTCTCTGACTGTAACCCAGGGTCACAGCAGCTGGAACACACTCTCTCTGACTGTAACCCAGGGTCACAGCAGCTGGAACAGACTCTCTCTGACTGTAACCCAGGGTCACAGCAGCTGGAACAGACTCTCTCTGACTGTAACCCAGGGTCACAGCAGCTGGAACAGACTGTCTCTGACTGTAACCCAGGGTCACAGCAGCTGGAACAGACTGTCTCTGACTGTAACCCAGGGTCACAGCAGCTGGAACAGACTGTCTCTGACTGTAACCCAGGGTCACAGCAGCTGGAACAGACTCTCTCTGACTGTAACCCAGGGTCACAGCAGCTGGAACAGACTCTCTCTGACTGTAACCCAGGGTCACAGCAGCTGGAACAGACTCTCTCTGACTGTAACCCAGGGTCACAGCATCCCAGAGCACAGCAGCTGGAACAGACTCTCTCTGACTTTAACCCAGGATCACAGCAGCTGGAACAGACTCTCTCTGACTGTAACCCAGGGTCACAGCAGCTGGAATAGACTGTCTCTGACTGTAACCCAGGGTCACAGCAGCTGGAACAGACTGTCTCTGACTGTAACCCAGGGTCACAGCAGCTGGAACAGACTCTCTCTGACTGTAACCCAGGGTCACAGCATCCCAGAGCACAGCAGCTGGAAGAGACTGTCTCAGACTGTAACCCAGAGCACAGCAGCTGGAACAGACTGTCTCTGACTGTAACCCAGGGTCACAGCATCCCAGAGCACAGCAGCTGGAATAGACTCTCTGACTGTAACCCAGGATCACAGCAGCTGGAACAGACTCTCTCTGACTGTAACCCAGGGTCACAGCATCCCAGAGCACACCAGCTGGAACAGACTGTCTCTGACTGTAACCCAGGGTCACAGCAGCTGGAACAGACTCTCTCTGACTGTAACCCAGGGTCACAGCAGCTGGAAAAGACTGTCTCTGACTGTAACCCAGGGTCACAGCAGCTGGAACAGACTGTCTCTGACTGTAACCCAGGGTCACAGCATCCCAGAGCACAGCAGCTGGAATAGACTGTCTCTGACTGTAACCCAGGGTCACAGCATCCCAGAGCACAGCAGCTGGAACAGACTCTCTCTGACTTTAACCCAGGGTCACAGCAGCTGGAACAGACTCTCTCTGACTGTAACCCAGGGTCACAGCATCCCAGAGCACAGCAGCTGGAACAGACTGTCTCTGACTGTAACACAGGGTCACAGCAGCTGGAACAGTCTGTCTCTGACTGTAACCCAGGGTCACAGCAGCTGGAACAGACTCTCTCTGACTGTAACCCAGGGTCACAGCAGCTGGAACAGACTCTCTCTGACTGTAACCCAGGGTCACACCAGCTGGAACAGGCTCTCTCTGACTGTAACCCAGGGTCACAGCAGCTGGAACAGACTCTCTCTGACTATAACCCAGGGTCACAGCATCCCAGAGCACAGCAGCTGGAATAGACTGTCTCAGACTGTAACCCAGGATCACAGCAGCTGGAACAGACTCTCTCTGACTGTAACCCAGGGTCACAGCATCCCAGAGCACAGCAGCTGGAATAGACTGTCTCTGACTGTAACCCAGGGCCACAGCATCCCAGAGCACAGCAGCTGGAACAGACTCTCTCTGACTGTAACCCAGGATCACAGCAGCTGGAACAGACTCTCTCTGACTGTAACCCAGGGTCACAGCAGCTGGAACAGACTCTCTCTGACTGTAACCCAGGGTCACAGCAGCTGGAACAGACTCTCTCTGACTGTAACCCAGGATCACAGCAGCTGGAACAGACTCTCTCTGACTGTAACCCAGGATCACAGCAGCTGGAACAGACTCTCTCTGACTGTAACCCAGGGTCACAGCATCCCAGAGCACACCAGCTGGAACAGACTCTCTCTGACTGTAACCCAGGGTCACAGCAGCTGGAACAGACTCTCTCTGACTGTAACCCAGGGTCACAGCAGCTGGAACAGACTGTCTCTGACTGTAACCCAGGGTCACAGCAGCTGGAACAGACTGTCTCTGACTGTAACCCAGTGATAGAGAGGGAGGGGGGAAATCAGCCATGGTTTGTGTCGGGACCAGTGTGCGGGTGATTTCTGGGTTGGTGGTGGAGGTGCTGGATCGTCAGAGGGAGCTGCACATCTTGCGAGGTTCTGTTGGGGTTGATGGTCACCTGAGTCGCGGACTGGGTGGTGTTCAGGAGTTGCTGCATGATGCTGGGCTGTTACAGCGAATGAGTGTGGTCTCTGAGGCCCCAGTTAATTGAGACTGCCTGCTGTGCTCCTCTGCAGACAGACCAGTGTCCACCTGGGCTCGCTATGCACCGGGGATGTGAAGAGACGGAGGAAAACCGCCACGGTGGCCAGTCCTCCCACAGGTACGAACACCGTCCTCCAATCACCCTTAACACTACCGAGGGGCTTCCTGCTCCCAGTTAGCACTGCAGCTCCATTCACACACACACCACCACAAGGCAGGGGGAGGGGGGCAGTGGGATTGATACAGGGGGAGGGGGGCAGTGGGATTGATACAGGGGGAGGTGGGCAGTGGGATTACTGTGGGGATTGATACAGGGAGAGGGGGGCAGTGGGATTACTGTGGGGATTGATACAGGGAGAGGGGGGCAGTGGGATTACTGTGGGGATTGATACAGGGGGAGGTGGGCAGTGGGATTACTGTGGGGATAGATACAGGGAGAGGGGGGCAGTGGGATTACTGTGGGGATAGATACAGGGAGAGGGGGGCAGTGGGATTACAGTGGGGATTGATACAGGGGGAGGGGGGCAGTGGGATTACTGTGGGGATTGATAGGGAGAGGGGGGCAGTGGGATTACTGTGGGGATAGATACAGGGAGAGGGGGGCAGTGGGATTACTGTGGGGATAGATACAGGGAGGGGGGCAGTGGGATTACTGTGGGGATTGATACAGGGACAGTGGGGCAGTGGGATTACTGTGGGGATAGATACAGGGAGAGGGGGGCAGTGGGATTACTGTGGGGATTGATACAGGGGGAGGGGGGGCAGTGGGATTACTGTGGGGATTGATACAGGGAGAGGGGGGCAGTGGGATTACTGTGGGGATTGATACAGGGAGAGGGGGGCAGTGGGATTACTGTGGGGATTGATACAGGGGGAGGTGGGCAGTGGGATTACTGTGGGGATAGATACAGGGAGAGGGGGGCAGTGGGATTACTGTGGGGATAGATACAGGGAGAGGGGGGCAGTGGGATTACAGTGGGGATTGATACAGGGGGAGGGGGGCAGTGGGATTACTGTGGGGATTGATAGGGAGAGGGGGGCAGTGGGATTACTGTGGGGATAGATACAGGGAGAGGGGGGCAGTGGGATTACTGTGGGGATAGATACAGGGAGGGGGGCAGTGGGATTACTGTGGGGATTGATACAGGGACAGTGGGGCAGTGGGATTACTGTGGGGATAGATACAGGGAGGGGGGTGCAGTCGGATTACTGTGGGGATTGATACAGGGAGGGGGGCGCAGTGGGATTACTGTGGGGATTGATACAGGGAGGGGGGTGCAGTCGGATTACTGTGGGGATTGATACAGGGAGGGGGGCGCAGTGGGATTACTGTGGGGATTGATACAGGGGGGGGGCAGTGGGATTACTGTGGGGATTGATTCAGGGAGCGGGGGCAGTGGGATTACTGTGGGGATTGATACAGGGAGAGGGGGCAGTGGGATTACTGTGGGGATTGATACAGGGAGGGGGGCAGTGGGATTACTGTGGGGATTGATACAGGGAGGGGGGCAGTGGGATTACTGTGGGGATTGATACAGGGAGGGGGGCAGTGGGATTACTGTGGGGATTGATACAGGGAGGGGGGCAGTGGGATTACTGTGGGGATTGATACAGGGAGGGGGGTAGTGGGATTACTGTGGGGATAGATTCAGGGCGAGAGGGGGCAGTGGGATTACTGTGGGGATTGATACATGGGGAGGGGGCAGTGGGATTACTGTGGGGATAGATACAGGGGGAGGGGGGCAGTGGGATTAGTGTGGGGATTGACACAGGGGGAGGTGGGCAGTGGGATTCCTGTGGGGATTGATACAGGGGGAGGGGGCAGTGGGATTACTGTGGGGATAGATACAGGGAGGGGGGGCAGTGGGATTACTGTGGGGATTGATACAGGGGGAGGTGGGCAGTGGGATTACTGTGGGGATTGATACAGGGGGAGTGGGGCAGTGGGATTACTGTGGGGATTGATACAGGGGGAGGGGGGCAGTGGGATTACTGTGGGGATTGATACAGGGAGGGGGGCAGTGGGATTACTGTGGGGATTGATACAGGGAGGGGGGGGCAGTGGGATTACTGTGGGGATTGATACAGGGAGGGGGGCAGTGGGATTACTGTGGGGATTGATACAGGGAGGGGGGCAGTGGGATTACTGTGGGGATTGATACAGGGAGGGGGGCAGTGGGATTACTGTGGGTATTGATACAGGGAGAGGGGGGCAGTGGGATTACTGTGGGGATTGATACAGGGAGGGGGGGCAGTGGGATTACTATGGGGATTGATACAGGGAGGGGGGCAGTGGGATTACTGTGGGGATTGATACAGGGAGAGGGGGGCAGTGGGATTATTGTGGGGATTGATACAGGGGGAGGGGGGCAGTGGGATTACTGTGGGGATTGATACAGGGGGAGGGGGACAGTGGGAATACTGTGGGGATTGATACAGGGAGAGGGGGGCAGTGGGATTACTGTGGGGATTGATACAGGGAGAGGGGGGCAGTGGGATTACTGTGGAGATAGATACAGGGACAATGGGATTGTGGGATTACTGTGGGGATTGATACAGGGAGGGGGGTGCAGTGGGATTACTGTGGGGATTGATACAGGGAGAGGGGGGCAGTGGGATTACTGTGGGGATTGATACAGGGAGAGGGGGGCAGTGGGATTACTGTGGGGATAGATACAGGGGAGGGGGCAGTGGGATTACTGTGGGGATTGATACAGGGGGAGGGGGGCACTGGGATTACTGTGGGGATTGATACAAGGGGAGGGGGTCAGTGGGATTACTGTGGGGATTGATACGGGGGGGGCAGTGGGATTACTGTCGGGATTGAGACAGGGGGAGGGGGGCAGTGGGATTACTGTAGGGATATATACAGGGGGAGGGGGGCAGTGGGATTACTGTGGGGATTGATACAGGGGGAGGGGAGCAGTGGGATTACTGTGGGGATTGACAGGGAGAGGGGGGCAGTGGGATTACTGTGGGGATTGATACAGGGAGGGGGGCAGTGGGATTACTGTGGGGATAGATACAGGGAGGGGGGCAGTGTGATTCCTGTGGGGATAGATACAGGGAGGGGGGTGCAGTCGGATTACTGTGGGGATTGATACAGGGAGGGGGATGCAGTCGGATTACTGTGGGGATTGATACAGGGAGGGGGGCGCAGTGGGATTACTGTGGGGATTGATACGGGGGGGGGCAGTGGGATTACTGTGGGGATTGATACAGGGAGAGGGGGCAGTGGGATTACTGTGGGGATTGATACAGGGGGAGGGGGGCAGTGGGATTACTGTGGGGATTGATACAGGGGGAGGGGGGCAGTGGGATTACTGTGGGGATTGATACAGGGGGAGGGGGCAGTGGGATTACTGTGGGGATAGATACAGGGGCAGGGAGGCAGTGGGATTACTGTGGGGATTGATACAGGGGGAGGGGGGCAGTGGGATTACTGTGGGGATTGATACAGGGGGAGGGGGGCAGTGGGATTACTGTGGGGATTGATACAGGGTGCGGGGGGCAGTGGGATTACTGTGGGGATTGATACAGGGGGAGGGGGGCAGTGGGATTACTGTGGGGATTGATACAGGGTGCGGGGGGCAGTGGGATTACTGTGGGGATTGATACAGGGGGAGGGGGGCAGTGGGATTACTGTGGGGATTGATACAGGGGGAGGGGGGCAGTGGGATTACTGTGGGGATTGATACAGGGGGAGGGGGGCAGTGGGATTACTGTGGGGATTGATACAGGGGGAGGTGGGCAGTGGGATTACTGTGGGGATAGATACAGGGAGGGGGGGCAGTGGGATTACTGTGGGGATTTATACAGGGGGAGGTGGGCAGTGGGATTACTGTGGGGATTGATACAGGCGGAGGTGGGCAATGGGATTACTGTGAGGATTGATACAGGGAGGGGGGCAGTGGGATTACTGTGGGGATTGATACAGGGAGGGGGGCAGTGGGATTACTGTGGGGATTGATACAGGGAGGGGGGCAGTGGGATTACTGTGGGGATTGATACAGGGAGAGGGGCAGTGGGATTACTGTGGGTATTGATACAGGGAGAGGGGGGCAGTGGGATTACTGTGGGGATTGATACAGGGAGAGGGGGGCAGTGGGATTACTGGGGGATTGATACAGGGAGAGGGGGGCAGTGGGATTACTGTGGGGACAGATACAGGGACAATGGGACTGTGGGATTACTGTGGGGATTGATACAGGGAGGGGGGTGCAGTGGGATTACTGTGGGGATTGATACAGGGAGAGGGGGGCAGTGGGATTACTGTGGGGATTGATACAGGGAGGGGGGGCAGTGGGATTACTGTGGGGATTGATACAGGGAGGGGGGCAGTGGGATTACTGTGGGGATTGATACAGGGGGAGGGGGGCAGTGGGATTACTGTGGGGATTGATACAGGGGGAGGGGGCAGTGGGATTACTTTGGTTATAGATACAGGGGAGGGGGCAGTGGGATTACTGTGGGGATTGATACAGGGGGAGGGGGGCAGTGGGATTACTGTGGGGATTGATACAGGGGGAGGGAGTCAGTGGGATTACTGTGGGGATTGATACGGGGGGGGCAGTGGCATTACTGTCGGGATTGATACAGGGAGGGGGGCAGTGGCATTACTGTGGGGATATATACAGGGGGAGGGGGGCAGTGGCATTACTGTGGGGATTGATACAGGGGGAGGGGGGCAGTGGGATTACGGTGGGAATTGATACAGGGGGAGGGGGGCAGTGGGATTACTGTGGTGATTGATACAGGGGGAGGGGGTCAGTGGGATTACTGTGGGGATTGATACAGGGAGAGGGGGGCAGTGGGATTACTGTGGGGATAGATACAGGGACAGTGGGGCAGTGGGAATACTGTGGGGATTGATACAGGGAGAGGGGGGCAGTGGGATTACTGTGGGGATAGATATAGGGGAGGGGGCAGTTGGATTACTGTGGGGATTGATACAGGGGGAGGGGGGCAGTGGGATTACTGTGGGGATTGATACAGGGGGGGCCAGTGGGATTACTGTCGGGATTGATACAGGGAGGGGGGGCAGTGGGATTACTGTGGGGATATATACAGGGGGAGGGGGGCAGTGGGATTACTGTGGGGATTGATACAGGGGGAGGGGGGCAGTGGGATTACTGTGGGGATTGATACAGGGGGAGGGGGCAGTGGGATTACTGTGGGGATAGATACAGGGGGAGGGGGGCAGTGGGATTAGTGTGGGGATTGACACAGGGGGAGGTGGGCAGTGGGATTCCTGTGGGGATTGATACAGGGGGAGGGGACAGTGGGATTACTGTGGGGATAGATACAGGGGGAGGGGGGCAGTGGGATTAGTGTGGGGATTGGCACAGGGGGAGGTGGGCAGTGGGATTCCTGTGGGGATTGATACAGGGGGAGGGGGCAGTGGGATTACTGTGGGGATAGATACAGTGTGGGGGGGCAGTGGGATTACTGTGGGGATTGATACAGGGGGAGGTGGGCAGTGGGATTACTGTGGGGATTGATACAGGGGGAGGGGGGCAGTGGGATTACTGTGGGGATTGATACAGGGGGAGGGGGGCAGTGGGATTACTGTGGGGATTGATACAGGGAGGGGGGCAGTGGGATTACTGTGGGGATTGATACAGGGAGGGGGGGGCAGTGGGATTACTGTGGGGATTGATACAGGGAGGGGTGCAGTGGGATTACTGTGGGGATTGATACAGGGAGGGGGGCAGTGGGATTACTGTGGGGATTGATACAGGGAGGGGGGCAGTGGGATTACTGTGGGTATTGATACAGGGAGAGGGGGGCAGTGGGATTACTGTGGGGATTGATACAGGGAGGGGGGGCAGTGGGATTACTATGGGGATTGATACAGGGAGGGGGGCAGTGGGATTACTGTGGGGATTGATACAGGGAGAGGGGGGCAGTGGGATTACTGTGGGGATTGATACAGGGGGAGGGGGGCAGTGGGATTACTGTGGGGATTGATACAGGGGGAGGGGGGCAGTGGGATTACTGTGGGGATTGATACAGGGAGAGGGGGGCAGTGGGATTACTGTGGAGATAGATACAGGGACAATGGGATTGTGGGATTACTGTGGGGATTGATACAGGGAGGGGGGTGCAGTGGGATTACTGTGGGGATTGATACCGGGAGAGGGGGGCAGTGGGATTACTGTGGGGATTGATACAGGGAGGGGGGCAGTGGGATTACTGTGGGGATTGATACAGGGAGGGGGGGCAGTGGGATTACTGTGGGGATTGATACAGGGGGAGGGGGGCAGTGAGATTACTGTGGGGATTGATACAGGGAGAGGGGGGCAGTGGGATTACTGTGGGGATAGATACAGGGGAGGGGGCAGTGGGATTACTGTGGGGATTGATACAGGGGGAGGGGGGCAGTGGGATTACTGTGGGGATTGATACAGGGGGAGGGGGTCAGTGGGATTACTGTGGGGATTGATACGGGGGGGGCAGTGGGATTACTGTCGGGATTGAGACAGGTAGGGGGGCAGTGGGATTACTGTAGGGATATATACAGGGGGAGGGGGGCAGTGGGATTACTGTGGGGATTGATACAGGGGGAGGGGGGCAGTGGGATTACGGTGGGAATTGTTACAGGGGGAGAGGGGCAGTGGGATTACTGTGGTGATTGATACAGGGGGAGGGGGTCAGTGGGATTACTGTGGGGATTGATACAGGGGGAGGGGAGCAGTGGGATTACTGTGGGGATAGATACAGGGAGAGGGGGGCAGTGGGATTACTGTGGGGATAGATACAGGGAGAGGGGGGCAGTGGGATTACAGTGGGGATTGATACAGGGGGAGGGGAGCAGTGGGATTACTGTGGGGATTGACAGGGAGAGGGGGGCAGTGGGATTACTGTGGAGATAGATGCAGGGAGAGGGGGGCAGTGGGATTACTGTGGGGATTGATACAGGGAGGGGGCAGTGGGATTACTGTGGGGATAGATACAGGGAGGGGGGCAGTGTGATTCCTGTGGGGATAGATACAGGGACAGTGGGGCAGTGGGATTACTGTGGGGATTGATACAGGGAGGGGGGTGCAGTCGGATTACTGTGGGGATTGATACGGGGGGGGGGGGGGCAGTGGGATTACTGTGGGGATTGATACAGGGAGAGGGGGCAGTGGGATTGCTGTGGGGATTGATACAGGGGGAGGGTGGCAGTGGGATTACTGTGGGGATTGATACAGGGAGGGTGGCAGTGGGATTACTGTGGGGATTGATACAGGGAGAGGGGGGCAGTGGGATTACTGTGGGGATTGATACAGGGGGAGGGTGGGCAGTGGGATTACTGTGGGGATAGATACAGGGAGAGGGGGGCAGTGGGATTACTATGGGGATTGAAACAGGGAGGGGGGCAGTGGGATTACTGTGGGGATTGATACAGGGAGAGGGGGGCAGTGGGATTACTATGGGGATTGAAACAGGGAGGGGGGCAGTGGGATTACTGTGGGGATTGATACAGGGAGAGGGGGACAGTGGGATTACTGTGGGGATTGATACAGGAGGAGGGGGGCAGTGGGATTACTGTGGGGATTGATACAGGGGGAGGGGGACAGTGGGATTACTGTGGGGATTGATACAGGAAGAGGGGGGCAGTGGGATTACTGTGGGGATTGATACAGGGAGAGGGGGGCAGTGGGATTACTGTGGGGACAGATACAGGGACAATGGGACTGTGGGATTACTGTGGGGATTGATACAGGGAGGGGGGTGCAGTGGGATTACTGTGGGGATTGATACAGGGAGGGGGGTGCAGTGGGATTACTGTGGGGATTGATACAGGGAGAGGGGGGCAGTGGGATTACTGTGGGGATTGATACAGTGAGGGGGGGCAGTGGGATTACTGTGGGGATTGATACAGGGAGGGGGGCAGTGGGATTACTGTGGGGATTGATACAGGGGGAGGGGGGCAGTGGGATTACTGTGGGGATTGATACAGGGGGAGGGGGCAGTGGGATTACTGTGGGGATAGATACAGGGGAGGGGGCAGTGGGATTACTGTGGGGATTGATACAGGGGGAGGGGGGCAGTGGGATTACTGTGGGGATTGATACAGGGGGAGGGAGTCAGTGGGATTACTGTGGGGATTGATACGGGGGGGCAGTGGGATTACTGTGGGGATTGATACGGGGGAGGGGGGCAGTGGGATTACTGTGGGGATATATACAGGGAGAGGGGGACAGTGGGATTACTGTGGGGATTGATACAGGGGGAGGGGGGCAGTGGGATTACTGTGGGGATTGATACAGGGGGAGGGGGACAGTGGGATTACTGTGGGGATTGATACAGGGAGAGGGGGGCAGTGGGATTACTGTGGGGATTGATACAGGGAGAGGGGGGCAGTGGGATTACTGTGGGGACAGATACAGGGACAATGGGACTGTGGGATTACTGTGGGGATTGATTCAGGGAGGGGGGTGCAGTGGGATTACTGTGGGGATTGATACAGGGAGGGGGTTGCAGTGGGATTACTGTGGGGATTGATACAGGGAGAGGGGGACAGTGGGATTACTGTGGGGATTGATACAGTGAGGGGGGGCAGTGGGATTACTGTGGGGATTGATACAGGGAGGGGGGCAGTGGGATTACTGTGGGGATTGATACAGGGGGAGGGGGGCAGTGGGATTACTGTGGGGATTGATACAGGGGGAGGGGGCAGTGGGATTACTGTGGGGATAGATACAGGGGAGGGGGCAGTGGGATTACTGTGGGGATTGATACAGGGGGAGGGGGGCAGTGGGATTACTGTGGGGATTGATACAGGGGGAGGGAGTCAGTGGGATTACTGTGGGGATTGATACGGGGGGGCAGTGGGATTACTGTCGGGATTGATACAGGGAGGGGGGCAGTGGGATTACTGTGGGGATATATACAGGGGGAGGGGGGCAGTGGCATTACTGTGGGGATTGATACAGGGGGAGGGGGGCAGTGGGATTACGGTGGGAATTGATACAGGGGGAGGGGGGCAGTGGGATTACTGTGGTGATTGATACAGGGGGAGGGGGTCAGTGGGATTACTGTGGGGATTGATACAGGGAGAGGGGGGCAGTGGGATTACTGTGGGGATAGATACAGGGACAGTGGGGCAGTGGGATTACTGTGGGGATTGATACAGGGAGAGGGGGCAGTGGGATTACTGCGGGGATAGATATAGGGGAGGGGGCAGTTGGATTACTGTGGGGATTGATACAGGGGGAGGGGGGCAGTGGGATTACTGTGGGGATTGATACAGGGGGAGGGGGTCAGTGGGATTACTGTGGGGATTGATACAGGGGGGGGCAGTGGGATTACTGTCGGGAATGATACAGGGAGGGGGGGCAGTGGGATTACTGTGGGGATATATACAGGGGGAGGGGGGCAGTGGGATTACTGTGGGGATTGATACAGGGGGAGGAGGGCAGTGGGATTACTGTGGTGTTTGATACAGGGGGAGGGGGTCAGTGGGATTACTGTGGGGACTGATACAGGGGGAGGGGGGCAGTGGGATTACTGTGGGGATTGATACAGGGGGAGGGGGGCAGTGGGATTACTGTGAGGATTGATACAGTGTGGGGGGGCAGTGGGATTACTGTGGGGATTGATACAGGGGGAGGGGGGCAGTGGGATTACTGTGGGGATTGATACAGGGGGAGGGGGGCAGTGGGATTACTGTGGGGATTGATACAGGGGGAGGGGGGCAGTGGGATTACTGTGGGGATTGATACAGGGGGAGGGGGGCAGTGGGATTACTGTGGGGATTGATACAGGGATGGGGTCAGTGGGATTACTGTGGGGATTGATCCAGGGGGGGGGGGGGGCAGTGGGATTCCTGTGGGGATTGATACAGGGAGAGGGGGGCAGTGGGATTACTGTGGGGATTGATACAGGGGGAGGGGGGCAGTGGGATTACTGTGGGGACTGATACAGGGGGAGGGGGGCAGTGGGATTACTGTGGGGATTGATACAGGGGGAGGGGTGCAGTGGGATTACTGTGAGGATTGATACAGTGTGGGGGGGCAGTGGGATTACTGTGGGGATTGATACAGGGGGAGGGGGGCAGTGGGATTACTGTGGGGATTGATACAGGGGGAGGGGGGCAGTGGGATTACTGTGGGGATTGATACAGGGGGAGGGGGGCAGTGGGATTACTGTGGGGATTGATACAGGGGGAGGGGGGCAGTGGGATTACTGTGGGGATTGATACAGGGATGGGGTCAGTGGGATTACTGTGGGGATTGATCCAGGGAGGGGGGGGGGGGCAGTGGGATTCCTGTGGGGATTGATACAGGGAGAGGGGGGCAGTGGGATTACTGTGGGGATTGATACAGGGGGAGGGGGGCAGTGGGATTACTGTGGGGATTGATACAGGGGGAGGGGGGCAGTGGGATTACGGTGGGAATTGATGCAGGGGGAGGGGGCAGTGGGATTACTGTGGGGATTGATACAGGGGGAGGGGGTCAGTGGGATTACTATGGGGATTGATACGGGGGGGGCAGTGGGATTTTTGGGGGGATTGATACAGGGAGAGGGGACAGTGGGATTACTGTGGGGATTGATACAGGGAGAGGGGGTCAGTGGGATTACTGTGGGGATTGATACAGGGGGAGGGGGGCAGTGGGATTACTGTGGGGATTGATACAGGGGGAGGGGCAGTGGGATTACTGTGGGGATTGATACAGGGAGGGGGGGCAGTGGGATGACTGTATGGATAGATACAGGGAGAGGGTGGCAGTGGGATTACTGTGGGGATTGATACAGGGGGAGGGGGGCAGTGGGATTACTGTGGGGATTGATACAGGGGGAGGGGGGCAGTGGGATTACTGTGGGGATTGATACAGGGAGGGGGGGCAGTGGGATTACTGTGGGGATTGATACAGGGGGGGGCAGTGGGATTGCTGTGGGTATTGATACAGGGAGAGGGGGGCAGTGGGATTACTGTGGGGAATGATACAGTGGGAGGGGGTCAGTGGGATTACTGGGGATTGATACAGGGAGAGGGGGGCAGTGGGATTACTGTGGGGATTGATACAGGGAGGGGGCAGTGGATTACTTTGGGGATTGATACAGGGAGAGGGGGGCAGTGCGATTACTGTGGGGATTGATACAGGGGGAGGAGGGCAGTGGGATTACTGTGGGGATAGATACAGGGGGAGGGGCAGTGGGATTACTGTGTGGATTGATCCAGGGGGAGGGGGGGCAGTGGGATTACTGTGGGGATTGATACAGGGAGGGGGGGCAGTGGGATTACTGTGTGGATAGATACAGGGGGAGGGTGGCAGTGGGATTACTGTGGGGATTGATACAGGGAGGGGGGCAGTGGGATTACTGTGGGGATTGATACAGGGAGAGGGGGGCAGTGGAATTACTGTGGGGATTGAGACAGGGGGAGGGGGGCAGTGGAATTACTGTGGGGATTGAGACAGGGGGAGGGGGGCAGTGGGATTACTGTGGGGATGGATCCAGAGGGAGGGTGGCAGTGGGATTACTGTGGGGATTGATACAGGGAGGGGGGGCAGTGGGATTACTGTGGGGATTGATACAGGGGGAGGGTGGCAGTGGGATTACTGTGGGGATTGATACAGGGAGAGGAGGGCAGTGGGATTACTGTGGGGATTGATACAGGGAGAGGGGGGCAGTGGGATTACTGTGGGGATAGATACAGGGAGGGGGGCAGTGGGATTACTGTGGGGATTGATGCAGGGAGGGGGGCAGTGGGATTACTGTGGGGATAGATACAGGGAGGGGGCAGTGTGATTACTGTGGGGATTGATACAGGGGGAGGGGGGCAGTGGGATTACTGTGGGGATTGATACAGGGGGAGGCGGGCAGTGGGATTACTGTGGGGATTGATACAGTGGGAGGGGGGCAGTGGGATTACTGTGGGGATTGATACAGGGAGGGGGGGCAGTGGGATTACTGTGGGGATTGATACAGGGTGAGGGGGGCAGTGGGATTACTGTGGGGATTGATACAGGGAGGGGGGGGCAGTGGGATTACTGTGGGGATTGATACAGGGAGGGGGGCAGTGGGATTACTGTGGGGATTGATACAGGGAGAGGGGGGCAGTGGGATTACTGTGGGGATTGATACAGGGAGGGGGGCAGTGGGATTACTGTGGGGATTGATACGGGGAGAGGGGGGCAGTGGGATTACTGTGGGGATTGATACGGGGAGAGGGGGGCTGTGGGATTTGTGTGGGGATAGATACAGGGACAATGGGGCTGTGGGATTACTGTGGGGAGTGATACAGGGGGAGGGGGGCAGTGGGATTACTGTGGGGATTGATACAGGGGGAGGGGGTCAGTGGGATTACTGTGGGGATTGATACAGGGGGAGGGGGGCAGTGGGATTACTGTGGGGATTGATACAGGCTAGGGGCAGTGGGATTACTGTGGGGATTGATACAGGGGGAGGGGGGCAGTGGGATTACTGTGAGGATTGATACATTGAGGGGGGGCAGTGGGATTACTGTGGGGATAGATACAGGGAGAGGGGGACAGTGGGATTACTGTGGGGATTGATACAGGGAGAGGGGGGCAGTGGGATTACTGTGGGGATTGATACAGGGGGAGGGGGGCAGTGGGATTACAGTGGTGATTGATACAGGGGGAGGGGGTCAGTGGGATTACTGTGGGGATTGATACAGGGGGAGGGGGGCAGTGGGATTACTGTGGGGATTGATACAGGGTGGGGGGCAGTGGGATTACTGTGGGGATTGATACAGGGGGAGGGGGGCAGTGGGATTACTGTGAGGATTGATACAGTGAGGGGGGGCAGTGGGATTACTGTGGGGATAGATACAGGGAGAGGGGGACAGTGGGATTACTGTGGGGATTGATACAGGGGGGGCAGTGGGATTACTGGGCGGGATTGATACAGGGAGGGGGGCAGTGGGATTACTGTGGGGACTGATACAGGGGGAGGGGGGCAGTGGGATTACTGTGGGGATTGATACAGGGGGAGGGGGGCAGTGGGATTACTGTGGGGATTGATACAGGGGGAGGGGGGCAGTGTGATTCCTGTGGTGATTGATACAGGGGGAGGGGATCAGTGGGATTACTGTGGGGATTGATACAGGGAGGGGGGGCAGTGGGATTACTGGGGTGGATTGATACAGGGAGGGGGGGGCAGTGGGATTGCTGTGGGTATTGATACAGGGAGAGGGGGGCAGTGGGATTACTGTGGGGAATGATACAGTGGGAGTGGGTCAGTGGGATTACTGGGGATTGATACAGGGAGAGGGGGCAGTGGGATTACTGTGGGGATTGATACAGGGAGGGGGCAGTGGATTACTTTGGGGATTGATACAGGGAGAGGGGGGCAGTGGGATTACTGTGGGGATTGATACAGGGAGGGGGAGCAGTGGGATTACTGTGAGGATTGATACAGGGAGAGGAGGGCAGTGGGTTTACTGTGGGGATTGATACAGGGAGAGGGGTGCAGTGGGATTACTGTGGGGATAGATACAGGGAGGGGGGCAGTGGGATTACTGTGGGGATTGATGCAGGGAGGGGGGCAGTGGGATTACTGTGGGGATAGATACAGGGAGGGGGGCAGTGGGATTACTGTGGGGATTGATACGGGGGAGGGGGGCAGTGGGATTACTGTGGGGATTGATACAGGGGGAGGCGGGCAGTGGGATTACTGTGGGGATTGATACAGTGGGAGGGGGGCAGTGGGATTACTGTGGGGATTGATACAGGGAGGGGGGGCAGTGGGATTACTGTGGGGATTGATACAGGGAGGGGGGGGCAGTGGGATTACTGTGGGGATTGATACAGGGAGAGGGGGACAGTGGGATTACTGTGGGGATTGATACAGGGGGAGGGGGGCAGTGGGATTACTGTGGGGATTGATACAGGGGGAGGGGGACAGTGGGATTACTGTGGGGATTGATACAGGGAGAGGGGGGCAGTGGGATTACTGTGGGGATTGATACAGGGAGAGGGGGGCAGTGGGATTACTGTGGGGATTGATACAGGGAGGGGGGTGCAGTGGGATTACTGTGGGGATTGATACAGGGAGGGGGGTGCAGTGGGATTACTGTGGGGATTGATACAGGGAGAGGGGGGCAGTGGGATTACTGTGGGGATTGATACAGTGAGGGGGGGCAGTGGGATTACTGTGGGGATTGATACAGGGAGGGGGGCAGTGGGATTACTGTGGGGATTGATACAGGGGGAGGGGGGCAGTGGGATTACTGTGGGGATTGATACAGGGGGAGGGGGCAGTGGGATTACTGTGGGGATAGATACAGGGGAGGGGGCAGTGGGATTACTGTGGGGATTGATACAGGGGGAGGGGGGCAGTGGGATTACTGTGGGGATTGATACAGGGGGAGGGAGTCAGTGGGATTACTGTGGGGATTGATACAGGGGGAGGGGGGCAGTGGGATTACGGTGGGAATTGATACAGGGGGAGGGGGGCAGTGGGATTACTGTGGTGATTGATACAGGGGGAGGGGGTCAGTGGGATTACTGTGGGGATTGATACAGGGAGAGGGGGGCAGTGGGATTACTGTGGGGATAGATACAGGGACAGTGGGGCAGTGGGATTACTGTGGGGATTGATACAGGGAGAGGGGGGCAGTGGGATTACTGTGGGGATAGATATAGGGGAGGGGGCTGTTGGATTACTGTGGGGATTGATACAGGGGGAGGGGGGCAGTGGGATTACTGTGGGGATTGATACAGGGGGAGGGGGTCAGTGGGATTACTGTGGGGATTGATACAGGGGGGGGCAGTGGGATTACTGTCGGGAATGATACAGGGAGGGGGGGCAGTGGGATTACTGTGGGGATATATACAGGGGGAGGGGGGCAGTGGGATTACTGTGGGGATTGATACAGGGGGAGGAGGGCAGTGGGATTACGGTGGGAATTGATACAGGGGGAGGGGGGCAGTGGGATTACTGTGGTGATTGATACAGGGGGAGGGGGTCAGTGGGATTACTGTGGGGATTGATACAGGGGGAGGGGGGCAGTGGGATTACTGTGGGGATTGATACAGGGGGAGGGGGGCAGTGGGATTACTGTGAGGATTGATACAGTGTGGGGGGGCAGTGGGATTACTGTGGGGATTGATACAGGGGGAGGGGGGCAGTGGGATTACTGTGGGGATTGATACAGGGGGAGGGGGGCAGTGGGATTACTGTGGGGATTGATACAGGGGGAGGGGGGCAGTGGGATTACTGTGGGGATTGATACAGGGGGAGGGGGGCAGTGGGATTACTGTGGGGATTGATACAGGGATGGGGTCAGTGGGATTACTGTGGGGATTGATCCAGGGAGGGGGGGGGGGCAGTGGGATTCCTGTGGGGATTGATACAGGGAGAGGGGACAGTGGGATTACTGTGGGGATTGATACAGGGAGAGGGGGGCAGTGGGATTACTGTGGGGATTGATACAGGGAGAGGGGGGCAGTGGGATTACTGTGGGGATTGATACAGGGGGAGGGGGGCAGTGGGATTACGGTGGGAATTGATGCAGGGGGAGGGGGCAGTGGGATTACTGTGGGGATTGATACAGGGGGAGGGGGTCAGTGGGATTACTATGGGGATTGATACGGGGGGGGCAGTGGGATTTTTGGGGGGATTGATACAGGGAGGGGGGCAGTGGGATTACTGTGGTGATTGATACAGGGGGAGGGGGTCAGTGGGATTACTGTGGGGATTGATACAGGGGGAGGGGGGCAGTGGGATTACTGTGGGGATTGATACAGGGGGAGGGGCAGTGGGATTACTGTGGGGATTGATACAGGGGGAGGGGGGCAGTGGGATTACTGTGGGGATTGATACAGGGGAGGGGGGCAGTGGGATTACTGTGGGGATTGATACAGGGAGGGGGGGCAGTGGGATTACTGTGGGGATTGATACAGGGGTGGGGCAGTGGGATTGCTGTGGGTATTGATACAGGGAGAGGGGGGCAGTGGGATTACTGTGGGGAATGATACAGTGGGAGGGGGTCAGTGGGATTACTGGGGATTGATACAGGGAGAGGGGGGCAGTGGGATTACTGTGGGGATTGATACAGGGAGGGGGCAGTGGATTACTTTGGGGATTGATACAGGGAGAGGGGGGCAGTGGGATTACTGTGGGGATTGATACAGGGGGAGGGGGGCAGTGGGATTACTGTGGGGATAGATACAGGGGGAGGGGCAGTGGGTTTACTGTGTGGATTGATCCAGGGGGAGGGGGGGCAGTGGGATTACTGTGGGGATTGATACAGGGAGGGGGGGCAGTGGGATTACTGTGTGGATAGATACAGGGGGAGGGTGGCAGTGGGATTACTGTGGGGATTGATACAGGGAGGGGGGCAGTGGGATTACTGTGGGGATTGATACAGGGAGAGGGGGGCAGTGGAATTACTGTGGGGATTGAGACAGGGGGAGGGGGGCAGTGGAATTACTGTGGGGATTGAGACAGGGGGAGGGGGGCAGTGGGATTACTGTGGGGATGGATCCAGAGGGAGGGTGGCAGTGGGATTACTGTGGGGATTGATACAGGGAGGGGGGGCAGTGGGATTACTGTGGGGATTGATACAGGGGGAGGGTGGCAGTGGGATTACTGTGGGGATTGATACAGGGAGAGGAGGGCAGTGGGATTACTGTGGGGATTGATACAGGGAGAAGGGGGCAGTGGGATTACTGTGGGGATAGATACAGGGAGGGGGTCAGTGGGATTACTGTGGGGATTGATGCAGGGAGGGGGGCAGTGGGATTACTGTGGGGATAGATACAGGGAGGGGAGCAGTGGGATTACTGTGGGGATTGATACAGGGGGAGGGGGGCAGTGGGATTACTGTGGGGATTGATACAGGGGGAGGCGGGCAGTGGGATTACTGTGGGGATTGATACAGTGGGAGGGGGGCAGTGGGATTACTGTGGGGATTGATACAGGGAGGGGGGGGCAGTGGGATTACTGTGGGGATTGATACAGGGAGAGGGGGGCAGTGGGATTACTGTGGGGATTGATACAGGGAGGGGGGGGCAGTGGGATTACTGTGGGGATTGATACAGGGAGGGGGCAGTGGGATTACTGTGGGGATTGATACAGGGAGAGGGGGGCAGTGGGATTACTGTGGGGATTGATACAGGGAGGGGGGCAGTGGGATTACTGTGGGGATTGATACGGGGAGAGGGGGGCAGTGGGATTACTGTGGGGATTGATACGGGGAGAGGGGGGCAGTGGGATTTGTGTGGGGATAGATACAGGGACAATGGGGCTGTGGGATTACTGTGGGGAGTGATACAGGGGGAGGGGGGCAGTGGTATTACTGTGGTGATTGATACAGGGGGAGGGAGTCAGTGGGATTACTGTGGGGATTGATACAGGGGGAGGGGGGCAGTGGGATTACTGTGGGGATTGATACAGGCTAGGGGCAGTGGGATTACTGTGGGGATTGATACAGGGGGAGGGGGGCAGTGGGATTACTGTGAGGATTGATACATTGAGGGGGGGCAGTGGGATTACTGTGGGGATAGATACAGGGAGAGGGGGACAGTGGGATTACTGTGGGGATTGATACAGGGAGAGGGGGGCAGTGGGATTACTGTGGGGATTGATACAGGGGGAGGGGGGCAGTGGGATTACAGTGGTGATTGATACAGGGGGAGGGGGTCAGTGGGATTACTGTGGGGATTGATATAGGGGGAGGGGGGCAGTGGGATTACTGTGGGGATTGATACAGGGTGGGGGGCAGTGGGATTACTGTGGGGATTGATACAGGGGGAGGGGGGCAGTGGGATTACTGTGAGGATTGATACAGTGAGGGGGGGCAGTGGGATTACTGTGGGGATAGATACAGGGAGAGGGGGACAGTGGGATTACTGTGGGGATTGATACAGGGGGGGCAGTGGGATTACTGGGGGGGATTGATACAGGGAGGGGGGCAGTGGGATTACTGTGGGGATTGATACAGGGGGAGGGGGGCAGTGTGATTCCTGTGGTGATTGATACAGGGGGAGGGGATCAGTGGGATTACTGTGGGGATTGATACAGGGGGAGGGGGTCAGTGGGATTACTGTGGGGATTGATACAGGGGGAGGGGCAGTGGGATTACTGTGGGGATTGATACAGGGGGAGGGGGGCAGTGGGATTACTGTGGGGATTGATACAGGGAGGGGGGGCAGTGGGATTACTGGGGTGGATTGATACAGGGAGGGGGGGGCAGTGGGATTGCTGTGGGTATTGATACAGGGAGAGGGGGGCAGTGGGATTACTGTGGGGAATGATACAGTGGGAGTGGGTCAGTGGGATTACTGGGGATTGATACAGGGAGAGGGGGCAGTGGGATTACTGTGGGGATTGATACAGGGAGGGGGCAGTGGATTACTTTGGGGATTGATACAGGGAGAGGGGGGCAGTGGGATTACTGTGGGGATTGATACAGGGAGGGGGAGCAGTGGGATTACTGTGAGGATTGATACAGGGAGAGGAGGGCAGTGGGTTTACTGTGGGGATTGATACAGGGAGAGGGGTGCAGTGGGATTACTGTGGGGATAGATACAGGGAGGGGGGCAGTGGGATTACTGTGGGGATTGATGCAGGGAGGGGGGCAGTGGGATTACTGTGGGGATAGATACAGGGAGGGGGGCAGTGGGATTACTGTGGGGATTGATACGGGGGAGGGGGGCAGTGGGATTACTGTGGGGATTGATACAGGGGGAGGCGGGCAGTGGGATTACTGTGGGGATTGATACAGTGGGAGGGGGGCAGTGGGATTACTGTGGGGATTGATACAGGGAGGGGGGGCAGTGGGATTACTGTGGGGATTGATACAGGGAGAGGGGGGCAGTGGGATTACTGTGGGGATTGATACAGGGAGGGGGGTGCAGTGGGATTACTGTGGGGATTGATACAGGGAGGGGGGTGCAGTGGGATTACTGTGGGGATTGATACAGGGAGAGGGGGGCAGTGGGATTACTGTGGGGATTGATACAGTGAGGGGGGGCAGTGGGATTACTGTGGGGATTGATACAGGGAGGGGGGCAGTGGGATTACTGTGGGGATTGATACAGGGGGAGGGGGGCAGTGGGATTACTGTGGGGATTGATACAGGGGGAGGGGGCAGTGGGATTACTGTGGGGATAGATACAGGGGAGGGGGCAGTGGGATTACTGTGGGGATTGATACAGGGGGAGGGGGGCAGTGGGATTACTGTGGGGATTGATACAGGGGGAGGGAGTCAGTGGGATTACTGTGGGGATTGATACAGGGGGAGGGGGGCAGTGGGATTACGGTGGGAATTGATACAGGGGGAGGGGGGCAGTGGGATTACTGTGGTGATTGATACAGGGGGAGGGGGTCAGTGGGATTACTGTGGGGATTGATACAGGGAGAGGGGGGCAGTGGGATTACTGTGGGGATAGATACAGGGACAGTGGGGCAGTGGGATTACTGTGGGGATTGATACAGGGAGAGGGGGGCAGTGGGATTACTGTGGGGATAGATATAGGGGAGGGGGCTGTTGGATTACTGTGGGGATTGATACAGGGGGAGGGGGGCAGTGGGATTACTGTGGGGATTGATACAGGGGGAGGGGGTCAGTGGGATTACTGTGGGGATTGATACAGGGGGGGCAGTGGGATTACTGTCGGGAATGATACAGTGAGGGGGGGCAGTGGGATTACTGTGGGGATATATTCAGGGGGAGGGGGGCAGTGGGATTACTGTGGGGATTGATACAGGGGGAGGAGGGCAGTGGGATTACGGTGGGAATTGATACAGGGGGAGGGGGGCAGTGGGATTACTGTGGTGATTGATACAGGGGGAGGGGGTCAGTGGGATTACTGTGGGGATTGATACAGGGGGAGGGGGGCAGTGGGATTACTGTGGGGATTGATACAGGGGGAGGGGGGCAGTGGGATTACTGTGAGGATTGATACAGTGTGGGGGGGCAGTGGGATTACTGTGGGGATTGATACAGGGGGAGGGGGGCAGTGGGATTACTGTGGGGATTGATACAGGGGGAGGGGGGCAGTGGGATTACTGTGGGGATTGATACAGGGGGAGGGGGGCAGTGGGATTACTGTGGGGATTGATACAGGGGGAGGGGGGCAGTGGGATTACTGTGGGGATTGATACAGGGATGGGGTCAGTGGGATTACTGTGGGGATTGATCCAGGGAGGGGGGGGGGGCAGTGGGATTCCTGTGGGGATTGATACAGGGAGAGGGGACAGTGGGATTACTGTGGGGATTGATACAGGGAGAGGGGGGCAGTGGGATTACTGTGGGGATTGATACAGGGAGAGGGGGGCAGTGGGATTACTGTGGGGATTGATACAGGGGGAGGGGGGCAGTGGGATTACGGTGGGAATTGATGCAGGGGGAGGGGGCAGTGGGATTACTGTGGGGATTGATACAGGGGGAGGGGGTCAGTGGGATTACTATGGGGATTGATACGGGGGGGGCAGTGGGATTTTTGGGGGGATTGATACAGGGAGGGGGGCAGTGGGATTACTGTGGTGATTGATACAGGGGGAGGGGGTCAGTGGGATTACTGTGGGGATTGATACAGGGGGAGGGGGGCAGTGGGATTACTGTGGGGATTGATACAGGGGGAGGGGCAGTGGGATTACTGTGGGGATTGATACAGGGGGAGGGGGGCAGTGGGATTACTGTGGGGATTGATACAGGGGGAGGGGGGCAGTGGGATTACTGTGGGGATTGATACAGGGAGGGGGGGCAGTGGGATTACTGTGGGGATTGATACAGGGGTGGGGCAGTGGGATTGCTGTGGGTATTGATACAGGGAGAGGGGGGCAGTGGGATTACTGTGGGGAATGATACAGTGGGAGGGGGTCAGTGGGATTACTGGGGATTGATACAGGGAGAGGGGGGCAGTGGGATTACTGTGGGGATTGATACAGGGAGGGGGCAGTGGATTACTTTGGGGATTGATACAGGGAGAGGGGGGCAGTGGGATTACTGTGGGGATTGATACAGGGGGAGGGGGGCAGTGGGATTACTGTGGGGATAGATACAGGGGGAGGGGCAGTGGGTTTACTGTGTGGATTGATCCAGGGGGAGGGGGGGCAGTGGGATTACTGTGGGGATTGATACAGGGAGGGGGGGCAGTGGGATTACTGTGTGGATAGATACAGGGGGAGGGTGGCAGTGGGATTACTGTGGGGATTGATACAGGGAGGGGGGCAGTGGGATTACTGTGGGGATTGATACAGGGATAGGGGGGCAGTGGAATTACTGTGGGGATTGAGACAGGGGGAGGGGGGCAGTGGAATTACTGTGGGGATTGAGACAGGGGGAGGGGGGCAGTGGGATTACTGTGGGGATGGATCCAGAGGGAGGGTGGCAGTGGGATTACTGTGGGGATTGATACAGGGAGGGGGGGCAGTGGGATTACTGTGGGGATTGATACAGGGGGAGGGTGGCAGTGGGATTACAGTGGGGATTGATACAGGGAGAGGAGGGCAGTGGGATTACTGTGGGGATTGATACAGGGAGAGGGGGGCAGTGGGATTACTGTGGGGATAGATACAGGGAGGGGGTCAGTGGGATTACTGTGGGGATTGATGCAGGGAGGGGGGCAGTGGGATTACTGTGGGGATAGATACAGGGAGGGGGCAGTGGGATTACTGTGGGGATTGATACAGGGGGAGGGGGGCAGTGGGATTACTGTGGGGATTGATACAGGGGGAGGCGGGCAGTGGGATTACTGTGGGGATTGATACAGTGGGAGGGGGGCAGTGGGATTACTGTGGGGATTGATACAGGGAGGGGGGGGCAGTGGGATTACTGTGGGGATTGATACAGGGAGAGGGGGGCAGTGGGATTACTGTGGGGATTGATACAGGGAGGGGGGGGCAGTGGGATTACTGTGGGGATTGATACAGGGAGGGGGGCAGTGGGATTACTGTGGGGATTGATACAGGGAGAGGGGGGCAGTGGGATTACTGTGGGGATTGATACAGGGAGGGGGGCAGTGGGATTACTGTGGGGATTGATACGGGGAGAGGGGGGCAGTGGGATTACTGTGGGGATTGATACGGGGAGAGGGGGGCAGTGGGACTTGTGTGGGGATAGATACAGGGACAATGGGGCTGTGGGATTACTGTGGGGAGTGATACAGGGGGAGGGGGGCAGTGGTATTACTGTGGTGATTGATACAGGGGGAGGGAGTCAGTGGGATTACTGTGGGGATTGATACAGGGGGAGGGGGGCAGTGGGATTACTGTGGGGATTGATACAGGCTAGGGGCAGTGGGATTACTGTGGGGATTGATACAGGGGGAGGGGCAGTGGGATTACTGTGAGGATTGATACATTGAGGGGGGGCAGTGGGATTACTGTGGGGATAGATTCAGGGAGAGGGGGACAGTGGGATTACTGTGGGGATTGATACAGGGAGAGGGGGGCAGTGGGATTACTGTGGGGATTGATACAGGGGGAGGGGGGCAGTGGGATTACAGTGGTGATTGATACAGGGGGAGGGGGTCAGTGGGATTACTGTGGGGATTGATACAGGGGGAGGGGGGCAGTGGGATTACTGTGGGGATTGATACAGGGGGGGCAGTGGGATTACTGGGGGGGATTGATACAGGGAGGGGGGCAGTGGGATTACTGTGGGGATTGATACAGGGGGAGGGGGGCAGTGGGATTACTGTGGGGATTGATACAGGGGGAGGGGGGCAGTGTGATTACTGTGGTGATTGATACAGGGGGAGGGGATCAGTGGGATTACTGTGGGGATTGATACAGGGGGAGGGGGTCAGTGGGATTACTGTGGGGATTGATACAGGGGGAGGGGCAGTGGGATTACTGTGGGGATTGATACAGGGGGAGGGGGGCAGTGGGATTACTGTGGGGATTGATACAGGGAGGGGGGGCAGTGGGATTACTGGGGTGGATTGATACAGGGAGGGGGGGGCAGTGGGATTGCTGTGGGTATTGATACAGGGAGAGGGGGGCAGTGGGATTACTGTGGGGAATGATACAGTGGGAGGGGGTCAGTGGGATTACTGGGGATTGATACAGGGAGAGGGGGCAGTGGGATTACTGTGGGGATTGATACAGGGAGAGGGGTGCAGTGGGATTACTGTGGGGATAGATACAGGGAGGGGGGCAGTGGGATTACTGTGGGGATTGATGCAGGGAGGGGGGCAGTGGGATTACTGTGGGGATAGATACAGGGAGGGGGGCAGTGGGATTACTGTGGGGATTGATACGGGGGAGGGGGGCAGTGGGATTACTGTGGGGATTGATACAGGGGGAGGCGGGCAGTGGGATTACTGTGGGGATTGATACAGTGGGAGGGGGGCAGTGGGATTACTGTGGGGATTGATACAGGGAGGGGGGGCAGTGGGATTACTGTGGGGATTGATACAGGGAGGGGGGGGCAGTGGGATTACTGTGGGGATTGATACAGGGAGGGGGGCAGTGGGATTACTGTGGGGATTGATACAGGGAGAGGGGGGCAGTGGGATCACTGTGGGGATTGATACAGGGAGGGGGGCAGTGGGATTACTGTGGGGATTGATACAGGGAGAGGGGGGCAGTGGGATTACTGTGGGGATTGAAACAGGGAGGGGGGCAGTGGGATTACTGTGGGGATTGATACAGGGAGAGGGGGGCAGTGGGATTACTGTGGGGATTGATACAGGGAGAGGGGGGTAGTGGGATTACTGTGGGGATAGATACAGGGGGAGGGGGGCAGTGGGATTACTGTGGGGATTGATACAGGGGGAGGGGGGCAGTGGAATTACTGTGGGGATTCATACAGGGAGGGGGCAGTGGGATTACTGTGGGGATTGATACAGGGGGAGGGGGGCAGTGGGATTACTGTGAGGATTGATACAGGGGGAGGGGGGCAGTGGGATTACTGTGTGGATAGATACAGGGGGAGGGGGGCAGTGGGATTACTGTGGGGATTGATACTTCGGGGGGGCAGTGTGATTTCTGTGGGGATTGATACAGGGAGGGGGGCAGTGGGATTACTGTGGGGATTGATACGGGGGGGCAGTGGGATTACTGTGGGGATTGATACAGGGGGAGGGGGGCAGTGGGATTACTGTGGGGATTGATACTTGGGGGGGCAGTGGGATTACTGTGGGGATTGATACAGGGAGGGGGGCAGTGGGATTACTGTGGGGATTGATACAGGGAGAGGGGGGCAGTGGGATTACTGTGGGGATTGATACTTCGGGGGGGGCAGTGTGATTTCTGTGGGGATTGATACAGGGAGGGGGGCAGTGGGATTACTGTGGGGATTGATACAGGGAGGGGGGCAGTGGGATTACTGTGGGGATTGATACGGGGAGAGGGGGGCAGTGGGATTACTGTGGGGATTGATACGGGGAGAGGGGGGCAGTGGGATTTGTGTGGGGATAGATACAGGGACAATGGGGCTGTGGGATTACTGTGGGGAGTGATACAGGGGGAGGGGGGCAGTGGGATTACTGTGGTGATTGATACAGGGGGAGGGGGTCAGTGGGATTACTGTGGGGATTGATACAGGGGGAGGGGGGCAGTGGGATTACTGTGGGGATTGATACAGGCTAGGGGCAGTGGGATTACTGTGGGGATTGATACAGGGGGAGGGGGGCAGTGGGATTACTGTGGGGATTGATACAGGGGGAGGGGGGCAGTGGGATTACAGTGGTGATTGATACAGGGGGAGGGGGTCAGTGGGATTACTGTGGGGATTGATACAGGGGGAGGGGGGCAGTGCGATTACTGTGGGGATTGATACAGGGTGGGGGGCAGTGGGATTACTGTGGGGATTGATACAGGGGGAGGGGGGCAGTGGGATTACTGTGAGGATTGATACAGTGAGGGGGGGCAGTGGGATTACTGTGGGGATTGATACAGGGGGGGCAGTGGGATTACTGGGGCGGATTGATACAGGGAGGGGGGCAGTGGGATTACTGTGGGGATTGATACAGGGGGGGCAGTGGGATTACTGGGGGGGATTGATACAGGGAGGGGGGTAGTGGGATTACTGTGGGGATTGATACAGGGGGAGGGGGGCAGTGGGATTACTGTGGGGATTGATACAGGGGGAGGGGGGCAGTGGGATTACTGTGGGGATTGATACAGGGGGAGGGGCAGTGTGATTACTGTGGTGATTGATACAGGGGGAGGGGATCAGTGGGATTACTGTGGGGATTGATACAGGGAGGGGGTCAGTGGGATTACTGGGGATTGATACAGGGAGAGGGGGCAGTGGGATTACTGTGGGGATTGATACAGGGAGGGGGCAGTGGATTACTTTGGGGATTGATACAGGGAGAGGGGGGCAGTGGGATTACTGTGGGGATTGATACAGGGAGGGGGAGCAGTGGGATTACTGTGAGGATTGATACAGGGAGAGGAGGGCAGTGGGTTTACTGTGGGGATTGATACAGGGAGAGGGGTGCAGTGGGATTACTGTGGGGATAGATACAGGGAGGGGGGCAGTGGGATTACTGTGGGGATTGATGCAGGGAGGGGGGCAGTGGGATTACTGTGGGGATAGATACAGGGAGGGGGGCAGTGGGATTACTGTGGGGATAGATACAGGGAGGGGGGCAGTGGGATTACTGTGGGGATTGATACGGGGGAGGGGGGCAGTGGGATTACTGTGGGGATTGATACAGGGGGAGGCGGGCAGTGGGATTACTGTGGGGATTGATACAGTGGGAGGGGGGCAGTGGGATTACTGTGGGGATTGATACAGGGAGGGGGGGCAGTGGGATTACTGTGGGGATTGATACAGGGAGGGGGGGGCAGTGGGATTACTGTGGGGATTGATACAGGGAGGGGGGCAGTGGGATTACTGTGGGGATTGATACAGGGAGAGGGGGGCAGTGGGATCACTGTGGGGATTGATACAGGGAGGGGGGCAGTGGGATTACTGTGGGGATTGATACAGGGAGAGGGGGGCAGTGGGATTACTGTGGGGATTGAAACAGGGAGGGGGGCAGTGGGATTACTGTGGGGATTGATACAGGGAGAGGGGGGCAGTGGGATTACTGTGGGGATTGATACAGGGAGAGGGGGGTAGTGGGATTACTGTGGGGATTGATACAGGGAGGGGGGCAGTGGGATTACTGTGGGGATTGATACAGGGAGAGGGGGGCAGTGGGATTACTGTGGGGATTGATACAGGGAGAGGGGGGTAGTGGGATTACTGTGGGGATTGATACAGGGAGAGGGGGGTAGTGGGATTACTGTGGGGATAGATACAGGGGGAGGGGGGCAGTGGGATTACTGTGGGGATTGATACAGGGGGAGGGGGGCAGTGGAATTACTGTGGGGATTGATACAGGGAGAGGGGGGCAGTGGGATTACTGTGGGGATTGATACAGGGAGAGGGGGGTAGTGGGATTACTGTGGGGATTGATACAGGGAGAGGGGGGTAGTGGGATTACTGTGGGGATAGATACAGGGGGAGGGGGGCAGTGGGATTACTGTGGGGATTGATACAGGGGGAGGGGGGCAGTGGAATTACTGTGGGGATTCATACAGGGGGAGGGGGGCAGTGGGATTACTGTGTGGATAGATACAGGGGGAGGGGGGCAGTGGGATTACTGTGGGGATTGATACTTCGGGGGGGCAGTGTGATTTCTGTGGGGATTGATACAGGGAGGGGGGCAGTGGGATTACTGTGGGGATTGATACGGGGGGGCAGTGGGATTACTGTGGGGATTGATACAGGGGGAGGGGGGCAGTGGGATTACTGTGGGGATTGATACTTGGGGGGGGCAGTGGGATTACTGTGGGGATTGATACAGGGAGGGGGGCAGTGGGATTACTGTGGGGATTGATACAGGGAGAGGGGGGCAGTGGGATTACTGTGGGGATTGATACTTCGGGGGGGGCAGTGTGATTTCTGTGGGGATTGATACAGGGAGGGGGGCAGTGGGATTACTGTGGGGATTGATACGGGGGGGCAGTGGGATAACTGTGGGGATTGATACAGGGGGAGGGGGGCAGTGGGATTACTGTGGGGATTGATACTTGGGGGGGCAGTGGGATTACTGTGGGGATTGATACAGGGAGGGGGGCAGTGGGATTACTGTGGG
Source organism: Chiloscyllium plagiosum (assembly GCF_037043375.1). Classification (NCBI taxonomy): domain Eukaryota; kingdom Metazoa; phylum Chordata; class Chondrichthyes; order Orectolobiformes; family Hemiscylliidae; genus Chiloscyllium; species Chiloscyllium plagiosum. Next base: position 3,875,763 of record NW_028270146.1, read on the forward strand.
GATTGATACAGGGAGAGGGGGGCAGTGGGATTACTGTGGTGATTGATACAGGGAGGGGGGCAGTGGGATTTCTGTGGGGATTGATACAGGGAGAGGGGGGCAGTGGGATTACTGTGGGGATTGATACAGGGGGAGGGGGGCAGTTGTATTACTGTGGGGATGGATACAGGGAGAGGGGGGCAGTGGGATTACTGTGAGGATTGATACAGGGAGGGGGGCAGTGGGATTACTGTGGGGATTGATACAGGGAGAGGGGGGCAGTGGGATTACTGTGGGGATTGATACAGGGGGAGGGGGGCAGTGGGATTAATGTGGGGATAGATACAGGGAGAGGGGGGCAGTGGGATTACTGTGGGGATTGATACAGGGGGAGGGGGGCAGTGGGATTACTGTGGGGATTCATACAGGGAGGGGGCCAGTGGGATTACTGTGGGGATTGATCCAGGGAGGGGGGGGCAGTGGGATTACTGTGGGGATTGATACCGGGGGAGGGGGGCAGTGGCATTACTGTGGGGATTGATACAGGGGGAGGGGGGCAGTGGGATTACTGTGAGGATTGATACAGGGGGAGGGGGGCAGTGGGATTAATGTGGGGATAGATACAGGGAGAGGGGGGCAGTGGGATTACTGTGGGGATAGATACAGGGGGAGGGGGGCAGTGGTTTTACTGGGGATTGATACAGGGAGAGGGAGCAGTGGGATTACTGTGGGGATTGATACGGGGAGGGGGGGGCAGTGGGATTACTGGGGATTGATACGGGGAGGGGGGGGCAGTGGGATTACTGGGGATTGATACAGGGAGAGGGGGGCAGTGGGATTACTGTGGGGATTGATACAGGGAGGGGGGCAGTGGGATTACTGTGGGGATTGATACGGGGGAGGGGGGCAGTGGGATTACTGTGGGGATTGATACGGGGGAGGGGGGCAGTGGGATTACTGTGGGGATTGATACAGGGGGAGGCGGGCAGTGGGATTACTGTGGGGATTGATACAGTGGGAGGGGGGCAGTGGGATTACTGTGGGGATTGATACAGGGAGGGGGGGCAGTGGGATTACTGTGGGGAATGATACAGTGGGAGGGGGTCAGTGGGATTACTGGGGATTGATACAGGGAGAGGGGGCAGTGGGATTACTGTGGGGATTGATACAGGGAGGGGGCAGTGGGATTACTGTGGGGATTGATACAGGGAGGGGGCAGTGGATTACTTTGGGGATTGATACAGGGAGAGGGGGGCAGTGGGATTACTGTGGGGATTGATGCAGGGAGGGGGGCAGTGGGATTACTGTGGGGATAGATACAGGGAGGGGGGCAGTGGGATTACTGTGGGGATTGATACGGGGGAGGGGGGCAGTGGGATTACTGTGGGGATTGATACAGGGGGAGGCGGGCAGTGGGATTACTGTGGGGATTGATACAGTGGGAGGGGGGCAGTGGGATTACTGTGGGGATTGATACAGGGAGGGGGGGCAGTGGGATAACTGTGGGGATTGATACAGGGAGGGGGGCAGTGGGATTACTGTGGGGATTGATACAGGGAGAGGGGGGCAGTGGGATCACTGTGGGGATTGATACAGGGAGGGGGGCAGTGGGATTACTGTGGGGATTGATACAGGGAGAGGGGGGCAGTGGGATTACTGTGGGGATTGAAACAGGGAGGGGGGCAGTGGGATTACTGTGGGGATTGATACAGGGAGAGGGGGGTAGTGGGATTACTGTGGGGATTGATACAGGGAGAGGGGGGTAGTGGGATTACTGTGGGGATTGATACAGGGAGGGGGGCAGTGGGATTACTGTGTGGATTGATACAGGGAGAGGGGGGCAGTGGGATTACTGTGGGGATTGATACAGGGAGAGGGGGGTAGTGGGATTACTGTGGGGATTGATACAGGGAGAGGGGGGTAGTGGGATTACTGTGGGGATAGATACAGGGGGAGGGGGGCAGTGGGATTACTGTGGGGATTGATACAGGGGGAGGGGGGCAGTGGAATTACTGTGGGGATTCATACAGGGAGGGGGCAGTGGGATTACTGTGGGGATTGATACAGGGGGAGGGGGGCAGTGGGATTACTGTGAGGATTGATACAGGGGGAGGGGGGCAGTGGGATTACTGTGTGGATAGATACAGGGGGAGGGGGGCAGTGGGATTACTGTGGGGATTGATACTTCGGGGGGGCAGTGTGATTTCTGTGGGGATTGATACAGGGAGGGGGGCAGTGGGATTACTGTGGGGATTGATACGGGGGGGCAGTGGGATTACTGTGGGGATTGATACAGGGGGAGGGGGGCAGTGGGATTACTGTGGGGATTGATACTTGGGGGGGCAGTGGGATTACTGTGGGGATTGATACAGGGAGGGGGGCAGTGGAATTACTGTGGGGATTGATACAGGGAGAGGGGGGCAGTGGGATTACTGTGGGGATTGATACTTCGGGGGGGGCAGTGTGATTTCTGTGGGGATTGATACAGGGAGGGGGGCAGTGGGATTACTGTGGGGATTGATACGGGGGGGCAGTGGGATTACTGTGGGGATTGATACAGGGGGAGGGGGGCAGAGGGATTACTGTGGGGATTGATACTTGGGGGGGCAGTGGGATTACTGTGGAGATTGATACAGGGAGGGAGGCAGTGGGATTACTGTGGGGATTGATACAGGGAGAGGGGGGCAGTGGGATTACTGTGGTGATTGATACAGGGAGGGGGGCAGTGGGATTACTGTGGGGATTGATACAGGGAGGGGGGCAGTGGGATTACTGTGGGGATTGATACAGGGAGAGGGGGGCAGTGGGATTACTGTGGTGATTGATACAGGGAGGGGGGCAGTGGGATTTCTGTGGGGATTGATACAGGGAGAGGGGGGCAGTGGGATTACTGTGGGGATTGATACAGGGGGAGGGGGCAGTGGGATTACTGTGGGGATTGATACAGGGGGAGGGGGGCAGTTGTATTACTGTGGGGATGGATACAGGGAGAGGGGGGCAGTGGGATTACTGTGAGGATTGATACAGGGAGGGGGGCAGTGGGATTACTGTGGGGATTGATACAGGGAGAGGGGGGCAGTGGGATTACTGTGGGGATTGATACAGGGGGAGGGGGGCAGTGGGATTAATGTGGGGATAGATACAGGGAGAGGGGGGCAGTGGGATTACTGTGGGGATTGATACAGGGGGAGGGGGGCAGTGGGATTACTGTGGGGATTCATACAGGGAGGGGGCCAGTGGGATTACTGTGGGGATTGATCCAGGGAGCGGGGGGCAGTGGGATTACTGTGGGGATTGATACCGGGGGAGGGGGGCAGTGGCATTACTGTGGGGATTGATACAGGGGGAGGGGGGCAGTGGGATTACTGTGAGGATTGATACAGGGGGAGGGGGGCAGTGGGATTAATGTGGGGATAGATACAGGGAGAGGGGGGCAGTGGGATTACTGTGGGGCTAGATACAGGGGGAGGGGGGCAGTGGTTTTACTGTGGGGATTGATACGGGGAGGGGGGGGCAGTGGGATTGCTGTGGGGATTGATACGGGGAGGGGGGCAGTGGGATTACTGTGGGGATTGATACAGGGAGGGGGGCAGTGGGATTACTGTGGGGATTGATACAGGGAGGGGGGGCAGTGGGATTACTGTGGGGATTGATACAGGGGGAGGGGGGCAGTGGGATTACTGTTGGGATTGATACAGGGGGAGGGGGGCAGTGGGATTACTGTGGGGATAGATACAGGGAGAGGGGGGCAGTAGGATTACTGTGAGGATTGATACAGGGAGGGGGGCAGTGGGATTACTGTGGGGATTGATACAGGGGGAGGGGGGCAGTGGGATTACTGTGGGGATAGATAGAGGGAGGGGGGGCAGTGGGATTTCTGTGGGGATAGATACAGGGAGAGGGGGGCAGTGGTATTACTGTGGGGATTGATACAGGGGGGGCAGTGGGATTACTGTGGGGATAGATACAGGGTGGGGGCAGTGGGATTACTGTGGGGATTCATACAGGGAGGGGGGCAGTGGGATTACTGTGGGGATAGATACAGGGTGAGGGGGGCAGTGGGATTACTGTGGGGATTCATACAGGGCGGGGGGCAGTAGGATTACTGTGGGGATTGATACAGGGAGAGGGCCAGTGGGATTACTGTGGGGATTGATACAGGGAGGGGGTCAGTGGGATTACTGTGGGGATTGATACCGGGGGAGGGGGGCAGTGGGATTACTGTGGGGATTGATACAGGGAGAGGGGGGCCGTGGGATTACTGTGGGGATTGATACAGGGGGAGGGGGGCAGTGGGATTACTGTGAGGATTGATACAGGGAGGGGGGGCAGTGGGATTACTGTGTGGATTGATACAGGGAGGGGGGCAGTGGGATTACTGTTGGGATTGATTCAGGGGCAGGGGGGCAGTGGGATTACTGTGGGGATAGATACAGGGAGAGGCGGGCAGTGGTATTACTGTGGGGATTGATACAGGGGGAGGGGGGCAGTGGGATTACTGTGGGGATTGATACAGGGATAGGGGGCAGTGGGATTACTGTGGGGATTGATACAGGGGGAGGGGGTCAGTGGGATTACTGTGGGGTTTGATACAGGGGGAGGGGGGTAGTGGGATTTCTGTGGGGATTGATAGAGGGGGAGGGGGGCAGTGGGATTACTGTGGGGATTGATACAGGGAGGGGGGCAGTGGGATTACTGTGGGGATTGATACAGGGAGGGGGGCAGTGGGATTACTGTGGGGATTGATACAGGGAGGGGGGGCAGTGGGATTACTGTGGGGATTGATACAGGGAGGGGGGCAGTGGGATTACTGTTTGGATTGATACTTGGGGGGGTCAGTGGGATTACTGTGAGGATTCATACAGGGAGAGGGGGGCAGTCGGATTACTGGGGATTGATACAGGGGGAGGGGGGCAGTGGGATTACTGTGGGGATTGATACAGGGAGAAGGGGGCAGTGGGATTACTGTGGGGATTGATACAGGGAGGGGGGCAGTGGGATTACTGTGGGGATTGATACAGGGAGCGGGGCAGTGGGATTACTATGGGGATTGATACAGGGGGAGGGGGGCAGTGGGATTACTGTGGGGATTGATACAGGGGGAGGTGGGCAGTGGGATTACTGTGGGGATTGATACAGGGGGAGGGGGGTAGTGGGATTACTGTGGGGATTGATACAGGGGGAGGGGGGCAGTGGGATTACTGTGGGGATTGATACAGTGGGAGGGGGGCAGTGGGATTACTGTGGGGATTGATACAGGGAGAGGAGGGCAGTGGGATTACTGTGGGGATTGATACAGGGAGGGGTGCAGTGGGATTACTGTGGGGATTGATACAGGGAGGGGGGGGCCGTGGGATTACTGTGGGGATTGATACAGGGGGAGGGGGGCAGTGGGATTACTGTGGGGATAGATACAGGGAGAGGGGGGCAGTAGGATTACTGTGAGGATTGATACAGGGAGGGGGGCAGTGGGATTACTGTGGGGATTGATACAGTGGGAGGGGGGCAGTGGGATTACTGTGAGGATTGATACAGGGAGGGGGGCAGTGGGATTACTGTGGGGATTAATACAGGGAGGGGGGGCAGTGGGATTACTGTGGGGATTGATGCAGGGGGAGGGGGGCAGTGGGATTACTGTGGGGATAGATACAGGGAGGGGGGCAGTGGGATTACTGTGGGGATAGATACAGGGAGAGGGGGGCAGTGGGATTACTGTGGGGATTGATACGGGGGGGCAGTGGAATTACTGTGGGGATAGATACAGGGTGGGGGCAGTGGGATTACTGTGGGGATTCATACAGGGAGGGGGGCAGTGGGATTACTGTGGGGTTTGATACAGGGAGGGGGGCAGTGGGATTACTGTGGGGATTGATACAGTGAGGGGGCCAGTGGGATTACTGTGGGGATTGATACAGGAAGGGGGGGCAGTGGGATTACTGTGGGGATTGTTACCGGGGGGGGGGCCAGTGGGATTACTGTGGGGATTGATACAGGGAGGGGGCCAGTGGGATTACTGTGGGGATTGATACAGGGAGGGGGGGCAGTGGGATTACTGTGGGGATTGATACAGGGAGGGGGCCAGTGGGATTACTGTGGGGATTGATACAGGGAGGGGGGGCAGTGGGATTACTGTGGGGATTGTTACCGGGGGGGGGGGGGGGCCAGTGGGATTACTGTGGGGATTGATACAGGGGGAGGGGGGCAGTGGGATTACTGTGGGGATTGATACAGGGAGGGGGCGCAGTGGGTTTACTGTGGGGATTGATACAGGGAGAGGGGGGCAGTGGGATTACTGTGGGGATTCATACAGGGAGGGGGCCAGTGGGATTACTGTGGGGATTGATCCAGGAAGGGGGGGCAGTGGGATTACTGTGGGGATTGATACCGGGGGAGGGGGGCAGTGGCATTACTGTGGGGATTGATACAGGGGGAGGGGGGCAGTGGGATTACTGTGAGGATTGATACAGGGGGAGGGGGGCAGTGGGATTAATGTGGGGATAGATACAGGGAGAGGGGGGCAGTGGGATTACTGTGGGGATAGATACAGGGGGAGGGGGGCAGTGGTTTTACTGTGGGGATTGATACGGGGAGGGGGGGCAGTGGGATTGCTGTGGGGATTGATACGGGGTAGGTGGGCAGTGGGATTACTGTGGGGATTGATACAGGGAGGGGGGCAGTGGGATTACTGTGGGGATAGATACAGGGAGGGGGGCAGTGGGATTACTGTGGGGATAGATACAGGGAGAGGGGTGCAGTGGGATTACTGTGGGGATTGATACAGGGAGGGGGGGCAGTGGGATTACTGTGGGGATTGATACAGGGAGGGGGGCAGTGGGATTACTGTGGGGATAGATACAGGGAGAGGGGGGCAGTGGGATTACTGTGGGGATTGATACTGGGGGAGGGGAGCAGTGGGATTACTGTGGGGTTTGATACAGGGGAAGGGGGTAGTGGGATTACTGTGTGGATTGATAGAGGGGGAGGCGGCAGTGGGATTACTGTGGGGATTGATACAGGGAGGGGGGCAGTGGGATTACTGTGAGGAGTGATACAGGGAGGGAGACAGTGGTATTACTGTGGGGATAGATACAGGGAGAGGGGGGCCGTCGGATTACTGTGCGGATTGATACAGGGGGATGGGGGCAGTGGGATTACTGTGAGGATTGATACAGGGAGGGGGGGCAGTGGGATTACTGTGTGGATTGATACAGGGAGGGGGGCAGTGGGGTTACTGTGGGGATAGATACAGGGAGAGGCGGGCAGTGGTATTACTGTGGGGATTGATACAGGGGGAGGGGGGCATTGGGATTACTGTGGGGATTGATACAAGGGGAGGGAGTCAGTGGGATTACTGTGGGGTTTGATACAGGGGGAGGGGGGTAGTGGGATTACTGTGGGGATTGATAGAGGGGGAGGGGGGCAGTGGGATTACTGTGGGGATTGATACAGGGAGGGGGGCAGTGGGATTACTGTGGGGATTGATACAGGGAGGGGGGCAGTGGGATTACTGTGGGGATTGATACAGGGAGGTGGGCAGTGGGATTACTGTGGGGATTGATACAGGGAGGGGGGGCAGTGGGATTACTGTGGGGATTGATACAGGGAGGGGGCAGTGGGATTACTGTTTGGATTGATACTTGGGGGGGTCAGTGGGATTACTGTGAGGATTCATACAGGGAGAGGGGGGCAGTCGGATTACTGGGGATTGATACAGGGGGAGGGGGGCAGTGGGATTACTGTGGGGATTGATACAGGGAGAAGGGGGCAGTGGGATTACTGTGGGGATTGATACAGGGAGAGGGGGGCAGTGGGATTACTGTGGGGATTGATACAGGGAAGGGGGCAGTGGGATTACTGTGGGGATTGATACAGGGAGAGGGGGGCAGTGGGATTACTATGGGGATTGATACAGGGGGAGGGGGGCAGTGGGATTACTGTGGGGATTGATACAGGGGGAGGGGGGCAGTGGGATTACTGTGGGGATTGATACAGGGGGAGGGGGGTAGTGGGATTACTGTGGGGATTGATACAGGGGGAGGGGGGCAGTGGGATTACTGTGGGGATTGATACAGGGAGGGGGGCAGTGGGATTACTGTGGGGATTGATACAGGGAGGGGGGCAGTGGGATTACTGTGGGGATTGATACAGGGAGGGGGGCCAGTGGGATTACTGTGGGGATTGATACAGGGAGAGGGGGGCAGTGGGATTACTGGGGATTGATACAGGGGGAGGGGGGCAGTGGGATTACTGTGAGGATTGATACAGGGAGGGGGGCAGTGGGATTACTGTGGGGATTGATACTTGGGGGGGGCAGTGGGATTACTATGGGGATTGATACAGGGAGAGGGGGGCAGTGGGATTACTGGGGATTGATACAGGGGGAGGGGGGCAGTGGGATTACTGTGAGGATTGATACAGGGAGAGGGGTCAGTGGGATTACTGTGGGGATTGATACAGGGAGAGGGGGGCAGTGGGATTACTGTGGGGATTCATACAGGGAGGGTGGGCAGTGGGATTACTCTGGGTATTGATACAGGGAGGGGGGAAGTGGGATTACTGTGGGGATTGATACAGGGAGAGTGGGGCAGTGGGATTACTGTGGTGATTGATACAGGGGGAGGGGCGTCAATGGGATTACTGTGGGGATTGATACAGGGAGGGGGGGCAGTGGGATTACTGTGGGGATTGATACAGGGAGAGGGGGGGCAGTGGGATTACTGTGGGGATAGATACAGCGAGGGGGGGCACTGGGATTACTGTGGGGATTGATACAGGGAGGGGGGGCAGTGGGATTACTGTGGGGATTGATACAGGGAGGGGGGGGCAGTGGGATTACTGGAGGAATAGATACAGGGAGGTGGGGCAGTGGGATTACTGTGGGGATTGATATAGGGAGAGGGGGGCAGTGGGATTACTGTGGGGATTTATATAGGGAGAGGCGGGTAGTGGGATAACTGTGGGTATTGATACAGGGGGAGGGGGGTAGTGGGATTACTGTGGGTATTGATACAGGGGGAGGGGGGCAGTGGGATTACTGTGAGGATTGATATAGGGGGAGGGGGCAGTGGGATTACTGTGTGGATTGATACAGGGTGGGGGGCAGTGGGATTACTGTGGGGATAGATACAGGGAGAGGGGGGCAGTGGGATTACTGTGGGGATTGATACTGGGGGGGGCAGTGGGATTAGTGTGGGAATTGATAAAGGGAGAGGGGGGCAGTGGGATTACTGTAGGGATAGATACGGGGGGGCAGTGGGATTACTGTGTGGATAGATACAGGGGGAGGGGAGCAGTGGAATTACTGTGGCGATAGATACAGGAAGGGGGGGCAGTGGGATTACTGTGGGGATTAATACAGGGAGAGGGGGGCAGTGGGATTACTGTGGGGATTGATACAGGGATGGGGGGCAGTGGGATTACTGTGGGGATTGATACAGGGAGGGGGGGCAGTGGGATTACTTTGTGGATTAATACAGTGAGAAGGGGCAGTGGGATTACTGTGGGGATTGATACAGGGAGAGGGGGGCTGTGGGATTTCTGTGGGGATTGATACAGGGAGAGGGGGGCAGTGGGATCACTGTGGGGATTGATACAGGGAGGGGGGCAGTGGGATTACTGTGGGGACAGATACAGGGAGGGGGGGCAGTGGGATTACTGTGGGGATTGATACAGGGAGGGGGCGCAGTGGGATTATTGTGGGGATTGATACAGGGAGAGGGGGGCAGTGGGATTACTGTGGGGATTCATACAGGGAGGGGCCCAGTGGGATTACTGTGGGGATTGATACAGGGAGGGGGGGCAGTGGGATTACTGTGGGGATTGATACCGGGGGAGGGGGGCAGTGGGATTACTGTGGGGATTCATACAGGGAGGGGGGCAGTGGGATTACTGTGGGGATAAATACTGGGAGAGGGGGGCAGTGGGATTACTGTGGGGATTCATACAGGGCGGGGGGCAGTGGGATTACTGTGGGGATTGATACAGGGAGAGGGGGGCAGTGGGATTACTTTGGGGATTGATACAGTGAGAAGGGGCAGTGGGATTACTGTGGGGATTGATACAGGGAGAGGGGGGCAGTGGGATTACTGTGGGGATTGACACAGGGAGGGGGGGCAGTGGGATTGCTGTGGGGATAGATACAGGGAGAGGGGGGCAGTGGGATTATTGTGGGGATTGATCCAGGCAGGGGCGCAGTGTGATTACTGTGGGGATAGATACAGGGAGGGGGGCAGTGGGATTACTGTGGGGATTGATACAGGGAGGGGGGGCAGTGGGATTACTGTGGGGATTCATACAGGGAGGGGGCCAGTGGGATTACTGTGTGGATTGATACAGGGAAGGGGGGCAGTGGGATTACTGTGGGGATTGATACCGGGGGAGGGGGGCAGTGGGATTTATGTGGGTATTGATACAGGGGGAGGGGGCAGTGGGATTACTGTGGGGATTGATACAGGGAGAAGGGGGGCAGTGGGATTACTGTGGGGATTGATACAGGGGGAGGGGGTCAATGGGATTACTGTGGGGATTGATACAGGGGGAGGGGGGCAGTGGGATTACTGTGAGGATTGATACAGGGAGTGGGGGGCACTGGGATTACTGTGGGGATTGATACAGGGAGAGGGGGGCAGTGGGATTACTGTGTGGATTGTCTCAGGGGGAGGGGGTCAGTGGGATTACTGTGGGGATAGATACAGGGAGAGGGGGGCAGTGGGATTACTGTGAGGATTGATACAGGGGGAGGGGGGCAGTGGGATTACTGTGGGGATTGATACAGGGAGTGGGGGGCAGTGGGATTACTGTGGGGATTGATACAGGGAGAGGGGGGCAGTGGGATTACTGGAGGGATAGATACAGGGAGGTGGGGCAGTGGGATTACTGTGGGGATTGTCTCAGGGGGAGGGGGTCAGTGGGATTACTGTGGGGATAGATACAGGGAGAGGGGGGCAGTGGGATTACTGTGGGGATTGTCTCAGGGGGAGGGGGTCAGTGGGATTACTGTGGGGATAGATACAGGGAGAGGGGGGCAGTGGGATTACTGGAGGGATAGATACAGGGAGGTGGGGCAGTGGGATTACTGTGGGGATTGATATAGGGAGAGGGGGGCAGTGGGATTACTGTGGGGATTTATATAGGGAGAGGCGGGTAGTGGGATAACTGTGGGTATTGATACAGGGGGAGGGGGGTAGTGGGATTACTGTGGGTATTCATACAGGGGGAGGGGGGCAGTGGGATTACTGTGAGGATTGATATAGGGGGAGGGGGCAGTGGGATTACTGTGTGGATTGATACAGGGTGGGGGGCTGTGGGATTACTGTGGGGATTGATACAGTGAGGGGGGCAGTGGGATTACTGTGGGGATAGATACAGGGAGAGGGGGGCAGTGGGATTACTGTGGGGATTGATACTGGGGGGGGGGGCTGTGGGATTAGTGTGGGAATTGATAAAGGGAGAGGGGGGCAGTGGGATTACTGTAGGGATAGATACGGGGGGGCAGTGGGATTACTGTGTGGATAGATACAGGGGGAGGGGAGCAGTGGGATTACTGTGGCGATAGATACAGGAAGGGGGGGCAGTGGGATTACTGTGGGGATTAATACAGGGAGAGGGGGGCAGTGGGATTACTGTGGGGATTGATACAGGGATGGGGGGCAGTGGGATTACTGTGGGGATTGATACAGGGAGGGGGGCAGTGGGATTACTTTGTGGATTAATACAGTGAGAAGGGGCAGTGGGATTACTGTGGGGATTGATACAGGGAGAGGGGGGCTGTGGGATTTCTGTGGGGATTGATACAGGGAGAGGGGGGCAGTGGGATTACTGTGGGGATTGATACAGGGAGGGGGGCAGTGGGATTACTGTGGGGACAGATACAGGGAGGGGGGGCAGTGGGATTACTGTGGGGATTGATACAGGGAGGGGGCGCAGTGGGATTATTGTGGGGATTGATACAGGGAGAGGGGGGCAGTGGGATTACTGTGGGGATTCATACTGGGAGGGGGCCAGTGGGATTACTGTGGGGATTGATACAGGGAGGGGGGGCAGTGGGATTCCTGTGGGGATTGATACCGGGGGAGGGGGGCAGTGGGATTACTGTGGGGATTCATACAGGGAGGGGGGCAGTGGGATTACTGTGGGGATAGATACTGGGAGAGGGGGGCAGTGGGATTACTGTGGGGATTCATACAGGGCGGGGGGCAGTGGGATTACTGTGGGGATTGATACAGGGAGAGGGGGGCAGTGGGATTACTTTGGGGATTGATACAGTGAGAAGGGGCAGTGGGATTACTGTGGGGATTGATACAGGGAGAGGGGGGCAGTGGGATTACTGTGGGGATTGACACAGGGAGGGGGGGCAGTGGGATTGCTGTGGGGATAGATACAGGGAGAGGGGGGCAGTGGGATTATTGTGGGGATTGATCCAGGCAGGGGCGCAGTGTGATTACTGTGGGGATAGATACAGGGAGGGGGGCAGTGGGATTACTGTGGGGATTGATACAGGGAGGGGGGGCAGTGGGATTACTGTGGGGATTCATACAGGGAGGGGGCCAGTGGGATTACTGTGTGGATTGATACAGGGAAGGGGGGCAGTGGGATTACTGTGGGGATTGATACCGGGGGAGGGGGGCAGTGGGATTTATGTGGGTATTGATACAGGGGGAGGGGGCAGTGGGATTACTGTGGGGATTGATACAGGGGGAGGGGGGCAGTGGGATTACTGTGGGGATTGATACAGGGAGAGGGGGGCAGTGGGATTACTGTGGGGATTGATACAGGGGGAGGGGGTCAGTGGGATTACTGTGGGGTTTGATACAGGGTGGGGGGCAGTGGGATTACTGTGAGGATTGATACAGGGGGAGGGGGGCAGTGGGATTACTGTGGGGATTGATACAGGGTGCGGGCGCAGTGGGATTACTGTGAGGATTCATACAGGGAGAGGGGGGCAGTCGGATTACTGGGGATTGATACAGGGGGAGGGGGGCAGTGGGATTACTGTGGGGATTGATACAGGGAGAAGGGGGCAGTGGGATTACTGTGGGGATTGATACAGGGAGAGGGGGGCAGTGGGATTACTGTGGGGATTGGTACAGGGAGGGGGGCAGTGGGATTACTGTGGGGATTGATACAGGGAGAGGGGGGCAGTGGGATTACTTTGGGGATTGATACAGGGGGAGGGGGGCAGTGGGATTACTGTGGGGATTGATACAGGGGGAGGGGGGCAGTGGGATTACTGTGGGGATTGATACAGGGGGAGGGGGGTAGTGGGATTACTGTGAGGATTGATACAGGGGGAGGGGGGCAGTGGGATAACTGTGGGGATTGATACAGGGAGGGATGCAGTGGGAATACTGTGGGGATTGATACAGGGAGGGGGGCAGTGGGATTACTGTGGGGATTGATACAGGGAGGGGGGCCAGTGGGATTACTGTGGGGATTGATACAGGGAGAGGGGGGCAGTGGGATTACTGGGGATTGATACAGGGGGAGGGGGGAAGTGGGATTACTGTGAGGATTGATACAGGGAGGGGGGCAGTGGGATTACTGTGGGGATTGATACCTGGGGGGGGCAGTGGGATTACGATGGGGATTGATACAGGGAGAGGGGGGCAGTGGGATTACTGGGGATTGATTCAAAGAAGGGGGTAGTGGGATTACTGTGGGGATTCATACAGGGATGGGGGCAGTGGGATTACTGTGGGGATTGATACAGGGAGGGGGGCCAGTGGGATTACTGTGGGGATTGATACAGGGAGAGGGGGGCAGTGGGATTACTGGGGATTGATACAGGGAGAGGGTTGCAGTGGGATTACTGGAGATTGATACAGGGAGAGGGGGGCAGTGGGATTACTGTGGGGATTGATACAGGGAGAGGGGGGCAGTGGGATTACTGTGGGGATTCCTACAGGGAGGGTGGGCAGTGGGATTACTGTGGGTATTGGTACAGGGAGGGGGGGCAGTGGGATTACTGTGGGGATTGATACCGGGGGAGGGGGGCAGTGGGATTACTGTGGGGATTCATACAGGGAGAGGGGGGGCAGTGGGATTACTGTGGGGACAGATACAGGGAGGGGGGGCAGTGGGATTACTGTGGGGATTGATACAGGGATGGGGGGCAGTGGGATTACTGTGGGGATTGATACAGGGAGGGGGGCAGTGGGATTACTTTGTGGATTAATACAGTGAGAAGGGACAGTGGGATTACTGTGGGGATTGATACAGGGAGAGGGGGGCTGTGGGATTTCTGTGGGGATTGATACAGGGAGAGGGGGGCAGTGGGATTACTGTGGGGATTGATACAGGGAGGGGGGCAGTGGGATTACTGTGGGGACAGATACAGGTGGGGGGGCAGTGGGATTACTGTGGGGATTGATACAGGGAGGGGGCGCAGTGGGATTATTGTGGGGATTGATACAGGGAGAGGGGGGCAGTGGGATTACTGTGGGGATTCATACAGGGAGAGGGGGGCAGTGGGATTACTGTGGGGATTGATACAGGGGGAGGGGGTCAATGGGATTACTGTGGGGATTGATACAGGGGGAGGGGGGCAGTGGGATTACTGTGAGGATTGATACAGGGAGTGGGGGGCACTGGGATTACTGTGGGGATTGATACAGGGAGAGGGGGGCAGTGGGATTACTGTGAGGATCGATACAGGGGGAGGGGGGCAGTGGGATTACTGTGTGGATTGTCTCAGGGGGAGGGGGTCAGTGGGATTACTGTGGGGATTGATACAGTGAGTGGGGGTCAGTGGGATTACTGTGGGGATAGATACAGGGAGAGGGGGGCAGTGGGATTACTGTGAGGATTGATACAGGGGGAGGGGGGCAGTGGGATTACTGTGGGGATTGATACAGGGAGTGGGGGGCAGTGGGATTACTGTGGGGATTGATACAGGGAGAGGGGGGCAGTGGGATTACTGGAGGGATAGATACAGGGAGGTGGGGCAGTGGGATTCCTGTGGGGATTGATATAGGGAGAGGGCGGCAGTGGGATTACTGTGGGGATTTATATAGGGAGAGGCGGGTAGTGGGATAACTGTGGGTATTGATACAGGGGGAGGGGGGCAGTGGGATTACTGTGAGGATTGATATAGGGGGAGGGGGCAGTGGGATTACTGTGTGGATTGATACAGGGTGGGGGGCAGTGGGATTACTGTGGGGATTGATACAGTGAGGGGGGCAGTGGGATTACTGTGGGGATAGATACAGGGAGAGGGGGGCAGTGGGATTACTGTGTGGATTGATACTGGGGGGGGGGCAGTGGGATTAGTGTGGGAATTGATAAAGGGAGAGGGGGGCAGTGGGATTACTGTAGGGATAGATACGGGGGGGCAGTGGGATTACTGTGTGGATAGATACAGGGGGAGGGGAGCAGTGGGATTACTGTGGCGATAGATACAGGAAGGGGGGGCAGTGGGATTACTGTGGGGATTAATACAGGGAGAGGGGGGCAGTGGGATTACTGTGGGGATTGATACAGGGATGGGGGGCAGTGGGATTACTGTGGGGATTGATACAGGGAGGGGGGCAGTGGGATTACTTTGTGGATTAATACAGTGAGAAGGGGCAGTGGGATTACTGTGGGGATTGATACAGGGAGAGGGGGGCTGTGGGATTTCTGTGGGGATTGATACAGGGAGAGGGGGGCAGTGGGATTACTGTGGGGATTGATACAGGGAGGGGGGCAGTGCGGTTACTGTGGGGACAGATACAGGGAGGGGGGGCAGTGGGATTACTGTGGGGATTGATACAGGGAGGGGGCGCAGTGGGATTATTGTGGGGATTGATACAGGGAGAGGGGGGCAGTGGGATTACTGTGGGGATTCATACAGGGAGGGGGCCAGTGGGATTACTGTGGGGATTGATACAGGGAGGGGGGGCAGTGGGATTACTGTGGGGATTGATACCGGGGGAGGGGGGCAGTGGGATTACTGTGGGGATTCATACAGGGAGGGGGGCAGTGGGATTACTGTGGGGATAGATACTGGGAGAGGGGGGCAGTGGGATTACTGTGGGGATTCATACAGGGCGGGGGGCAGTGGGATTACTGTGGGGATTGATACAGGGAGAGGGGGGCAGTGGGATTACTTTGGGGATTGATACAGTGAGAAGGGGCAGTGGGATTACTGTGGGGATTGATACAGGGAGAGGGGGGCAGTGGGATTACTGTGGGGATTGACACAGGGAGGGGGGGCAGTGGGATTGCTGTGGGGATAGATACAGGGAGAGGGGGGCAGTGGGATTATTGTGGGGATTGATCCAGGCAGGGGCGCAGTGTGATTACTGTGGGGATAGATACAGGGAGGGGGGCAGTGGGATTACTGTGGGGATTGATACAGGGAGGGGGGGCAGTGGGATTACTGTGGGGATTCATACAGGGAGGGGGCCAGTGGGATTACTGTGTGGATTGATACAGGGAAGGGGGGCAGTGGGATTACTGTGGGGATTGATACCGGGGGAGGGGGGCAGTGGGATTTATGTGGGTATTGATACAGGGGGAGGGGGCAGTGGGATTACTGTGGGGATTGATACAGGGGGAGGGGGGCAGTGGGATTACTGTGGGGATTGATACAGGGAGAGGGGGGCAGTGGGATTACTGTGGGGATTGATACAGGGGGAGGCGGTCAGTGGGATTACTGTGGGGTTTGATACAGGGTGCGGGCGCAGTGGGATTACTGTGAGGATTCATACAGGGAGAGGGGGGCAGTCGGATTACTGGGGATTGATACAGGGGGAGGGGGGCAGTGGGATTACTGTGGGGATTGATACAGGGAGAAGGGGGCAGTGGGATTACTGTGGGGATTGATACAGGGAGAGGGGGGCAGTGGGATTACTGTGGGGATTGATACAGGGAGAAGGGGGCAGTGGGATTACTATGGGGATTGATACAGGGAGAGTGGGGCAGTGGGATTACTGTGGGGATTGATACAGGGAGGGGGGCAGTGGGATTACTGTGAGGATTGATACAGGGGGAGGGGGGCAGTGGGATAACTGTGGGGATTGATACAGGGAGGGGGGCAGTGGGAATACTGTGGGGATTGATACAGGGAGGGGGGCAGTGGGATTACTGTGGGGATTGATACAGGGAGGGGGGCCAGTGGGATTACTGTGGGGATTGATACAGGGAGAGGGGGGCAGTGGGATTACTGGGGATTGATACAGGGGGAGGGGGCAGTGGGATTACTGTGGGGATTGATACAGGGGGAGGGGGGCAGTGGGATTACTGTGAGGATTGATACAGGGAGTGGGGGGCACTGGGATTACTGTGGGGATTGATACAGGGAGAGGGGGGCAGTGGGATTACTGTGAGGATCGATACAGGGGGAGGGGGGCAGTGGGATTACTGTGTGGATTGTCTCAGGGGGAGGGGGTCAGTGGGATTACTGTGGGGATTGATACAGTGAGTGGGGGGCAGTGGGATTACTGTGGGGATAGATACAGGGAGAGGGGGGCAGTGGGATTACTGTGAGGATTGATACAGGGGGAGGGGGGCAGTGGGATTACTGTGGGGATTGATACAGGGAGTGGGGGGCAGTGGGATTACTGTGGGGATTGATACAGGGAGAGGGGGGCAGTGGGATTACTGGAGGGATAGATACAGGGAGGTGGGGCAGTGGGATTCCTGTGGGGATTGATATAGGGCGAGGGCGGCAGTGGGATTACTGTGGGGATTTATATAGGGAGAGGCGGGTAGTGGGATAACTGTGGGTATTGATACAGGGGGAGGGGGGTAGTGGGATTACTGTGGGTATTGATACAGGGGGAGGGGGGCAGTGGGATTACTGTGAGGATTGATATAGGGGGAGGGGGCAGTGGGATTACTGTGTGGATTGATACAGGGTGGGGGGCAGTGGGATTACTGTGGGGATTGATACAGTGAGGGGGGCAGTGGGATTACTGTGGGGATAGATACAGGGAGAGGGGGGCAGTGGGATTACTGTGGGGATTGATACTGGGGGGCGGGCAGTGGGATTAGTGTGGGAATTGATAAAGGGAGAGGGGGGCAGTGGGATTACTGTAGGGATAGATACGGGGGGGCAGTGGGATTACTGTGTGGATAGATACAGGGGGAGGGGAGCAGTGGGATTACTGTGGCGATAGATACAGGAAGGGGGGGCAGTGGGATTACTGTGGGGATTAATACAGGGAGAGGGGGGCAGTGGGATTACTGTGGGGATTGATACAGGGATGGGGGGCAGTGGGATTACTGTGGGGATTGATACAGGGAGGGGGGCAGTGGGATTACTTTGTGGATTAATACAGTGAGAAGGGGCAGTGGGATTACTGTGGGGATTGATACAGGGAGAGGGGGGCTGTGGGATTTCTGTGGGGATTGATACAGGGAGAGGGGGGCAGTGGGATTACTGTGGGGATTGATACAGGGAGGGGGGCAGTGGGATTACTGTGGGGACAGATACAGGGAGGGGGGGCAGTGGGATTACTGTGGGGATTGATACAGGGAGGGGGCGCAGTGGGATTATTGTGGGGATTGATACAGGGAGAGTGGGGCAGTGGGATTACTGTGGGGATTCATACAGGGAGGGGGCCAGTGGGATTACTGTGGGGATTGATACAGGGAGGGGGGGCAGTGGGATTACTGTGGGGATTGATACCGGGGGAGGGGGGCAGTGGGATTACTGTGGGGATTCATACAGGGAGGGGGGCAGTGGGATTACTGTGGGGATAGATACTGGGAGAGGGGGGCAGTGGGATTACTGTGGGGATTCATACAGGGCGGGGGGCAGTGGGATTACTGTGGGGATTGATACAGGGAGAGGGGGGCAGTGGGATTACTTTGGGGATTGATACAGTGAGAAGGGGCAGTGGGATTACTGTGGGGATTGATACAGGGAGAGGGGGGCAGTGGGATTACTGTGGGGATTGACACAGGGAGGGGGGGCAGTGGGATTGCTGTGGGGATAGATACAGGGAGAGGGGGGCAGTGGGATTATTGTGGGGATTGATCCAGGCAGGGGCGCAGTGTGATTACTGTGGGGATAGATACAGGGAGGGGGGCAGTGGGATTACTGTGGGGATTGATACAGGGAGGGGGGGCAGTGGGATTACTGTGGGGATTCATACAGGGAGGGGGCCAGTGGGATTACTGTGTGGATTGATACAGGGAAGGGGGCCAGTGGGATTACTGTGGGGATTGATACCGGGGGAGGGGGGCAGTGGGATTTATGTGGGTATTGATACAGGGGGAGGGGGCAGTGGGATTACTGTGGGGATTGATACAGGGGGAGGGGGGCAGTGGGATTACTGTGGGGATTGATACAGGGAGAGGGGGGCAGTGGGATTACTGTAGGGATTGATACAGGGGGAGGGGGCAGTGGGATTACTGTGAGGATTCATACAGGGAGAGGGGGGCAGTCGGATTACTGGGGATTGATACAGGGGGAGGGGGGCAGTGGGATTACTGTGGGGATTGATACAGGGAGAAGGGGGCAGTGGGATTACTGTGGGGATTGATACAGGGAGAGGGGGGCAGTGGGATTACTGTGGGGATTGATACAGGGAGAAGGGGGCAGTGGGATTACTATGGGGATTGATACAGGGAGAGGGGGGCAGTGGGATTACTGTGGGGATTGATACAGGGAGGGGGGCAGTGGGATTACTGTGAGGATTGATACAGGGGGAGGGGGGCAGTGGGATAACTGTGCGGATTGATACACGGAGGGGGGCAGTGGGAATACTGTGGGGATTGATACAGGGAGGGGGGCAGTGGGATTACTGTGGGGATTGATACATGGAGGGGGGCCAGTGGGATTACTGTGGGGATTGATACAGGGAGAGGGGGGCAGTGGGATTACTGGGGATTGATACAGGGGGAGGGGGGAATTGGGATTACTGTGAGGATTGATACAGGGACGGGGGCAGTGGGATTACTGTGGGGATTGATACTTGTGGGGGCCAGTGGGATTACTGTGGGGATTGATACAGGGAGAGGGGGGCAGTGGGATTACTGGGGATTGATACAGGGAGAGGGGGGCAGTGGGATTACTGGAGATTGATACAGGGAGAGGGGGGCAGTGGGATTACTGTGTGGATTGATACAGGGAGAGGGGGGCAGTGGGATTACTGTGGGGATTCATACAGGGAGGGTGGGCAGTGGGATTACTGTAGGTATTGATACAGGGAGGGGGGGCAGTGGGATTACTGTGGGGATTGATACCGGGGGAGGGGGGCAGTGGGATTACTGTGGGGATTCATACAGGGAGAGAGGGGCAGTGGGATTACTGTGGGGACAGATACAGGGAGGGGGGGCAGTGGGATTACTGTGGGGATTGATCCAGGGAGGGGGGCAGTGGGATTACTGTGGGGATAGATACAGGGAGGGGGGGCATTGGGATTGCTGTGGGGATAGATACGGGGGGGCATTGGGATTCCTGTGGGGATTGATACAGGGATGGGGGGCAGTGGGATTACTGTGGGGATTGATACAGGGAGGGGGGCAGTGGGATTACTGTGGGGATTGATACAGGGAGGGGGGCAGTGGGATTACTGTGGGGACAGATACAGGGAGGGGGGGCAGTGGGATTACTGTGGGGATTGATACAGGGAGGGGGGCAGTGGGATTACTGTTTGGATTGATACAGGGGGAGGGGGGCAGTGGGATTACTGTGGGGATTGATACAGGGAGAAGGGGGCAGTGGGATTACTGTGGGGATTGATACAGGGAGAGGGGGGCAGTGGGATTACTGTGGGGATTGATACAGGGAGGGGGGCAGTGGGATTACTGTGGGGATTGATACAGGGAGGGGGGCAGTGGGATTACTGTGGGGATTGATACAGGGAGTGGGGCAGTGGGATTACTGTGGGGATTGATACTTGGGGGGGCAGTGGGATTACTATGGGGATTGATACAGGGAGAGGGGGGCAGTGGGATTACTGGGGATTGATACAGGGAGGGGGGCAGTGGGATTACTGTGGGGATTGATACAGGGAGGGGGGCAGTGGGATTACTGTGGGGATTGATTCAGGGAGGGGGGCCAGTGGGATTACTGTGGGGATTGATACAGGGAGAGGGGGGCAGTGGGATTACTGGGGATTGATACAGGGAGAGGGGGGCATTGGGATTACTAGGGATTGATACAGGGAGAAGGGGGCAGTGGGATTACTGTGGGGATTGATACAGGGAGGGTGGGCAGTGGGATTACTGTGGGGATTCATACAGGGAGGGTGGGCAGTGGGATTACTGTGGGTATTGATACAGGGAAGGGGGAAGTGGGATTACTGTGGGGATTGATACAGGGAGAGGGGGGCTGTGGGATTACTGTGGGGATACATACAGGGGGAGGGGCGTCAGTGGGATTACTGTGGGGATTGATACAGGGAGGGGGGCAGTGAGATTACTGTGGGGATTGATACAGGGAGAGGGGGGGCAGTGGGATTACTGTGGGGATAGGTACAGGGAGGGGGGGCACTGGGATTACTGTGGGGATTGATACAGGGAGGGGGGGCAGTGGGATTACTGTGGGGATTGATACAGGGAGGGGGGCAGTGGGATTACTGTGGGGATTGATACAGGGAGGGGGGGAGTGGGATTACTGTGGGGATTGATACAGGGGGAGGGTGGGCAGTGGGATTACTGTGGCGATTGATACAGGGGGAGGGGGGCAGTGGGATAACTGTGGGGATTGATACTGGGAGGGTGGGCAGTGGGATTACTGTGGGGATTGATACAGGGGGAGGGGGGCAGTGGGATTACTGTGGGGATTGATACAGGGGGAGGGGGGCAGTGGGATTACTGTGAGGATTGATACAGGGAGAGGGGGGCACTGGGATTACTGTGTGGATTGTCTCAGGGGGAGGGGGTCAGTGGGATTACTGTGGGGATTGATACAGTGAGTGGGGGGCAGTGGGATTACTGTGGGGATAGATACAGGGAGAGGGGGGCAGTGGGATTACTGTGAGGATTGATACAGGGGGAGGGGGGCAGTGGGATTACTGTGGGGATTGATACAGGGAGAGGGGGGCAGTGGGATTACTGTGGGGATTGATACAGGGAGAGGGGGGCAGTGGGATTACTGTGGGGATTGATACAGGGGGAGGGGGTCAGTGGGATTACTGTGAGGATTGATACAGGGAGAGGGGGGCAGTGGGATTACTGTGAGGATTGATACAGGGGGAGGGGGGCAGTGGGATTACTGTGGGGATTGATACAGGGAGTGGGGGGCAGTGGGATTACTGTGGGGATCGATACAGGGAGAGGGGGGCAGTGGGATTACTGGAGGGATAGATACAGGGAGGTGAGGCAGTGGGATTACTGTGGGGATTGATATAGGGAGAGGGGGGCAGTGGGATTACTGTGGGGATTTATATAGGGAGAGGGGGGTAGTGGGATAACTGTGGGTATTGATACAGGGGGAGGGGGGTAGTGGGATTACTGTGGGGATTGATACAGGGGGAGGGGGGCAGTGGGATTACTGTGAGGATTGATATCGGGGGAGGGGGCAGTGGGATTACTGTGGGGATTGATACAGGGAGGGGGGCAGTGGGATTACTGTGGGGATTGATACAGGGAGAGGGGGACAGTGGGATTTCTGTGGGGATAGATACAGGGGGAGGGGCGTCAGTGGGATTACTGTGGGGATTGATACAGGGAGGGGGGCAGTGAGATTACTGTGGGGATTGATACAGGGAGGGGGGCAGTGGGATTACTGTGGGGATAGATTCAGGGAGGGGGGGCACTGGGATTACTGTGGGGATTGATACAGGGAGGGGGGGCAGTGGGATTACTGTGGGGATTGATACAGGGAGGGGGGCAGTGGGATTACTGTGGGGATTGATACAGGGGGAGGGTGGGCAGTGGGATTACTGTGGCGATTGATACAGGGGGAGGGGGGCAGTGGGATAACTGTGGGGATTGATACTGGGAGGGTGGGCAGTGGGATTACTGTGGGGATTGATAGAGGGGGAGGGGGGCAGTGGGATTACTGTGGGGATTGATACAGGGGGAGGGGGGCAGTGGGATTACTGTGAGGATTGATACAGGGAGAGGAGGGCACTGGGATTACTGTGTGGATTGTCTCAGGGGGAGGGGGTCAGTGGGATTACTGTGGGGATTGATACAGTGAGTGGGGGGCAGTGGGATTACTGTGGGGATAGATACAGGGAGAGGGGGGCAGTGGGATTACTGTGAGGATTGATACAGGGGGAGGGGGGCAGTGGGATTCCTGTGGGGATTGATATAGGGAGAGGGGGGCAGTGGGATTACTGTGGGGATTGATACAGGGAGAGGGGGGCAGTGGGATTACTGTGGGGATTGATACAGGGGGAGGGGGTCAGTGGGATTACTGTGAGGATTGATACAGGGAGAGGGTGGCAGTGGGATTACTGTGAGGATTGATACAGGGGGAGGGGGGCAGTGGGATTACTGTGGGGATTGATACAGGGAGTGGGGGGCAGTGGGATTACTGTGGGGTTTGATACAGAGAGAGGGGGGCAGTGGGATTACTGGAGGGATAGGTACAAGGAGGTGAGGCAGTGGGATTACTGTGGGGATTGATATAGGGAGAGGGGGGCAGTGGGATTACTGTGGGGATTTATATAGGGTGAGGGGGGTAGTGGGATAACTGTGGGTATTGATACAGGGGGAGGGGGCTAGTGGGATTACTGTGGGTATTGATACAGGGGGAGGGGGGCAGTGGGATTACTGTGGGGATTGATACCGGGACAGGGGGGCAGTGGGATTACTGTGAGGATTGATATTGGGGGAGGGGGCAGTGGGATTACTGTGGGGATTGATACAGGGAGAGGGGGGGCAGTGGGATTACTGTGGGGATAGATACAGGGAGGGGGGGCACTGGGATTACTGTGGGGATTGATACAGGGAGGGGGGGCAGTGGGATTACTGTGGGGATTGATACAGGGAGGGGGGCAGTGGGATTACTGTGGGGATTGATACAGGGAGAGGGGGGCAGTGGGATTACTGGAGATTGATACAGGGAGAGGGGGGCAGTGGGATTACTGTGGGGATTGATACAGGGAGGGGGGCAGTGGGATTACTGTGGGGATTGATACAGGGAGGGGGGCAGTGGGATTACTGTGGGGATTGATACAGGGGGAGGGTGGGCAGTGGGATTACTGTGGCGATTGATACAGGGGGAGGGGGGCAGTGGGATAACTGTGGGGATTGATACTGGGAGGGTGGGCAGTGGGATTACTGTGGGGATTGATAGAGGGGGAGGGGGGCAGTGGGATTACTGTGGGGATTGATACAGGGGGAGGGGGGCAGTGGGATTACTGTGAGGATTGATACAGGGAGAGGAGGGCACTGGGATTACTGTCTGGATTGTCTCAGGGGGAGGGGGTCAGTGGGATTACTGTGGGGATTGATACAGTGAGTGGGGGGCAGTGGGATTACTGTGGGGATAGATACAGGGAGAGGGGGGCAGTGGGATTACTGTGAGGATTGATACAGGGGGAGGGGGGCAGTGGGATTACTGTGGGGATTGATATAGGGAGAGGGGGGCAGTGGGATTACTGTGGGGATTGATACAGGGAGAGGGGGGCAGTGGGATTACTGTGGGGATTGATACAGGGGGAGGGGGTCAGTGGGATTACTGTGAGGATTGATACAGGGAGAGGGGGGCAGTGGGATTACTGTGAGGATTGATACAGGGGGAGGGGGGCAGTGGGATTACTGTGGGGATTGATACAGGGAGGGGGGGCAGTGGGATTACTGTGGGGATTGATACAGGGAGGGGGGGAAGTGGGATTACTGTGGGGATTGATACAGGGAGGGGCGGAGTGGGATTACTGTGGGGATTGATACAGGGGGAGGGTGGGCAGTGGGATTACTGGAGGGATAGGTACAAGGAGGTGAGGCAGTGGGATTACTGTGGGGATTGATATAGGGAGAGGGGGGCAGTGGGATTACTGTGGGGATTTATATAGGGTGAGGGGGGTAGTGGGATAACTGTGGGTATTGATACAGGGGGAGGGGGCTAGTGGGATTACTGTGGGTATTGATACAGGGGGAGGGGGGCAGTGGGATTACTGTGGGGATTGATACCGGGACAGGGGGGCAGTGGGATTACTGTGAGGATTGATATTGGGGGAGGGGGCAGTGGGATTACTGTGGGGATTGATACAGGGAGAGGGGGGGCAGTGGGATTACTGTGGGGATAGATACAGGGAGGGGGGGCACTGGGATTACTGTGGGGATTGATACAGGGAGGGGGGGCAGTGGGATTACTGTGGGGATTGATACAGGGAGGGGGGGAAGTGGGATTACTGTGGGGATTGTTACAGGGAGGGGCGGAGTGGGATTACTGTGGGGATTGATACAGGGGGAGGGTGGGCAGTGGGATTACTGTGGCGATTGATACAGGTGGAGGGGGGCAGTGGGATAACTCTGGGGATTGATACTGGGAGGGTGGGCAGTGGGATTACTGTGGGGATTGATAGAGGGGGAGGGGGGCAGTGGGATTACTGTGGGGATTGATACAGGGGGAGGGGGGCAGTGGGATTACTGTGAGGATTGATACAGGGAGAGGAGGGCACTGGGATTACTGTGTGGATTGTCTCAGGGGGAGGGGGTCAGTGGGATTACTGTGGGGATTGATACAGTGAGTGGGGGGCAGTGGGATTACTGTGGGGATAGATACAGGGAGAGGGGGGCAGTGGGATTACTGTGAGGATTGATACAGGGGGAGGGGGGCAGTGGGATTACTGTGGGGATTGATATAGGGAGAGGGGGGCAGTGGGATTACTGTGGGGATTGATACAGGGAGAGGGGGGCAGTGGGATTACTGTGGGGATTGATACAGGGGGAGGGGGTCAGTGGGATTACTGTGAGGATTGATACAGGGAGAGGGGGGCAGTGGGATTACTGTGAGGATTGATACAGGGGGAGGGGGGCAGTGGGATTACTGTGGGGATTGATACAGGGAGTGGGGGGCAGTGGGATTACTGTGGGGTTTGATACAGAGAGAGGGGGGCAGTGGGATTACTGGAGGGATAGATACAGGGAGGTGAGGCAGTGGGATTACTGTGGGGATTGATATAGGGAGAGGGGGGCAGTGGGATTACTGTGGGGATTTATATAGGGAGAGGGGGGTAGTGGGATAACTGTGGGTATTGATACAGGGGGAGGGGGCTAGTGGGATTACTGTGGGTATTGATACAGGGGGAGGGGGGCAGTGGGATTACTGTGGGGATTGATACCGGGACAGGGGGGCAGTGGGATTACTGTGGGGAAAGATACAGGGAGGGGGGACAGTGGGATTACTGTGGGGATTGATACAGGGAGGGGGGCAGTGGGATTACTGTTTGGATTGATACTTGGGGGGGTCAGTGGGATTACTGTGAGGATTCATACAGGGAGAGGGGGCAGTCGGATTACTGGGGATTGATACAGGGGGAAGGGGGCAGTGGGATTACTGTGGGGATTGATACAGGGTGAAGGGGGCAGTGGGATTACTGTGGGGATTGATACAGGGAGAGGGGGGCAGTGGGATTACTGTGGGGATTGATACAGGGGGGAGGGGGGCAGTGGGATTACTGTGGGGATTGATACAGGGAGGGGGGCAGTGGGATTACTGTGGGGATTGATACAGGGAGGGGGGCAGTGGGATTACTGTGGGGATTGATACTTGGGGGGGGCAGTGGGATTACTATGGGGATTGATACAGGGAGAGGGGGGCAGTGGGATTACTGTGAGGATTGATACAGGGAGAGGAGGGCACTGGGATTACTGTGTGGATTGTCTCAGGGGGAGGGGGTCAGTGGGATTACTGTGGGGATTGATACAGTGAGTGGGGGGCAGTGGGATTACTGTGGGGATAGATACAGGGAGAGGGGGGCAGTGGGATTACTGTGAGGATTGATACAGGGGGAGGGGGGCAGTGGGATTACTGTGGGGATTGATATAGGGAGAGGGGGGCAGTGGGATTACTGTGGGGATTGATACAGGGAGAGGGGGGCAGTGGGATTACTGTGGGGATTGATACAGGGGGAGGGGGTCAGTGGGATTACTGTGAGGATTGATACAGGGAGAGGGGGGCAGTGGGATTACTGTGAGGATTGATACAGGGGGAGGGGGGCAGTGGGATTACTGTGGGGATTGATACAGGGAGTGGGGGGCAGTGGGATTACTGTGGGGTTTGATACAGAGAGAGGGGGGCAGTGGGATTACTGGAGGGATAGATACAGGGAGGTGAGGCAGTGGGATTACTGTGGGGATTGATATAGGGAGAGGGGGGCAGTGGGATTACTGTGGGGATTTATATAGGGAGAGGGGGGTAGTGGGATAACTGTGGGTATTGATACAGGGGGAGGGGGCTAGTGGGATTACTGTGGGTATTGATACAGGGGGAGGGGGGCAGTGGGATTACTGTGGGGATTGATACCGGGACAGGGGGGCAGTGGGATTACTGTGGGGAAAGATACAGGGAGGGGGGGCAGTGGGATTACTGTGGGGATTGATACAGGGAGGGGGGCAGTGGGATTACTGTTTGGATTGATACTTGGGGGGGTCAGTGGGATTACTGTGAGGATTCATACAGGGAGAGGGGGCAGTCGGATTACTGGGGATTGATACAGGGGGAAGGGGGCAGTGGGATTACTGTGGGGATTGATACAGGGTGAAGGGGGCAGTGGGATTACTGTGGGGATTGATACAGGGAGAGGGGGGCAGTGGGATTACTGTGGGGATTGATACAGGGAGGGGGGCAGTGGGATTACTGTGGGGATTGATACAGGGAGGGGGGCAGTGGGATTACTGTGGGGATTGATACAGGGAGGGGGGCAGTGGGATTACTGTGGGGATTGATACTTGGGGGGGGCAGTGGGATTACTATGGGGATTGATACAGGGAGAGGGGGGCAGTGGGATTACTGGGGATTGATACAGGGAGGGGGGCAGTGGGATTACTGTGGGGATTGATACAGGGAGGGGGGCAGTGGGATTACTGTGGGGATTGATTCAGGGAGGGGGGCCAGTGGGATTACTGTGGGGATTGATACAGGGAGAGGGGGGCAGTGGGATTACTGGGGATTGATACAGGGAGAGGGGGGCATTGGGATTACTAGGGATTGATACAGGGAGAAGGGGGCAGTGGGATTACTGTGGGGATTGATACAGGGAGGGTGGGCAGTGGGATTACTGTGGGGATTCATACAGGGAGGGTGGGCAGTGGGATTACTGTGGGTATTGATACAGGGAAGGGGGAAGTGGGATTACTGTGGGGATTGATACAGGGAGAGGGGGGCAGTGGGATTACTGTGGGGATAGATACAGGGGGAGGGGCGTCAGTGGGATTACTGTGGGGATTGATACAGGGAGGGGGGCAGTGAGATTACTGTGGGGATTGATACAGGGAGAGGGGGGGCAGTGGGATTACTGTGGGGATAGGTACGGGGGGGGGGGGCATTGGGATTACTAGGGATTGATACAGGGATAAGGGGGCAGTGGGATTACTGTGGGTATTGATACAGGGGGAGGGGGGCAGTGGGATTACTGTGGGGATTGATACCGGGACAGGGGGGCAGTGGGATTACTGTGAGGATTGATATCGGGGGAGGGGGCAGTGGGATTACTGTGGGGATTGATACAGGGAGAGGGGGGGCAGTGGGATTACTGTGGGGATAGATACAGGGAGGGGGGGCACTGGGATTACTGTGGGGATTGATACAGGGAGGGGGGGCAGTGGGATTACTGTGGGGATTGATACAGGGAGGGGGGCAGTGGGATTACTGTGGGGATTGATACAGGGAGGGGCGGAGTGGGATTACTGTGGGGATTGATACAGGGGGAGGGTGGGCAGTGGGATTACTGTGGCGATTGATACAGGGGGAGGGGGGCAGTGGGATAACTGTGGGGATTGATACTGGGAGGGTGGGCAGTGGGATTACTGTGGGGATTGATAGAGGGGGAGGGGGGCAGTGGGATTACTGTGGGGATTGATACAGGGGGAGGGGGGCAGTGGGATTACTGTGAGGATTAATACAGGGACAGGAGGGCACTGGGATTACTGTGTGGATTGTCTCAGGGGGAGGGGGTCAGTGGGATTACTGTGGGGATTGATACAGTGAGTGGGGGGCAGTGGGATTACTGTGGGGATAGATACAGGGAGAGGGGGGCAGAGGGATTACTGTGAGGATTGATACAGGGGGAGGGGGGCAGTGGGATTACTGTGGGGATTGATATAGGGAGAGGGGGGCAGTGGGATTACTGTGGGGATTGATACAGGGAGAGGGGGGCAGTGGGATTACTGTGGGGATTGATACAGGGGGAGGGGGTCAGTGGGATTACTGTGAGGATTGATACAGGGAGAGGGGGGCAGTGGGATTACTGTGAGGATTGATACAGGGGGAGGGGGGCAGTGGGATTACTGTGGGGATTGATACAGGGAGTGGGGGGCAGTGGGATTACTGTGGGGTTTGATACAGAGAGTGGGGGGCAGTGGGATTACTGGAGGGATAGATACAGGGAGGTGAGGCAGTGGGATTACTGTGGGGATTGATATAGGGAGAGGGGGGCAGTGGGATTACTGTGGGGATTTATATAGGGAGAGGGGGGTAGTGGGATAACTGTGGGTATTGATACAGGGGGAGGGGGCTAGTGGGATTACTGTGGGTATTGATACAGGGGGAGGGGGGCAGTGGGATTACTGTGGGGATTGATACCGGGACAGGGGGGCAGTGGGATTACTGTGAGGATTGATATCGGGGGAGGGGGCAGTGGGATTACTGTGGGGATTGATACAGGGAGGGGGGCAGTGGGATTACTGTGGGGATTGATACAGGGAGAGGGGGGCAGTGGGATTACTCTGGGGATTGATACAGGGAGGGGGGCAGTGGGATTACTGTGGGGATTGATACAGTGGGAGGGGGTCAGTGGGATTACTGTGGGGATTGATACAGGGTGGGGGGCAGTGGGATTACTGTGGGGATTGATACAGGGGGAGGGGGGTCAGTGGGATTACTGTGGGGATTGATACAGGGAGGGGGGCAGTGGGATTACTGTGGGGATAGATACAGGGAGAGGGGGGCAGTGGGATTACTGTGGGGATTGATACTGGGGGAGGGGGGCAGTGGGATTACTGTGGGGATTTATATAGGGAGAGGGGGGTAGTGGGATAACTGTGGGTATTGATACAGGGGGAGGGGGCTAGTGGGATTACTGTGGGTATTGATACAGGGGGAGGGGGGCAGTGGGATTACTGTGGGGATTGATACCGGGACAGGGGGGCAGTGGGATCACTGTGAGGATTGATATCGGGGGAGGGGGCAGTTGGATTACTGTGGGGATTGATACAGGGAGAGGGGGGGCAGTGGGATTACTGTGGGGATAGATACAGGGAGGGGGGGCACTGGGCTTACTGTGGGGATTGATACAGGGAGGGGGGGCAGTGGGATTACTGTGGGGATTGATACAGGGAGGGGGGCAGTGGGATTACTGTGGGGATTGATACAGGGAGGGGCGGAGTGGGATTACTGTGGGGATTGATACAGGGGGAGGGTGGGCAGTGGGATTACTGTGGCGATTGATACAGGGGGAGGGGGGCAGTGGGATAACTGTGGGGATTGATACTGGGAGGGTGGGCAGTGGGATTACTGTGGGGATTGATAGAGGGGGAGGGGGGCAGTGGGATTACTGTGGGGATTGATACAGGGGGAGGGGGGCAGTGGGATTACTGTGAGGATTGATACAGGGAGAGGAGGGCACTGGGATTACTGTGTGGATTGTCTCAGGGGGAGGGGGTCAGTGGGATTACTGTGGGGATTGATACAGTGAGTGGGGGGCAGTGGGATTACTGTGGGGATTGATACAGGGAGTGGGGGGCAGTGGGATTACTGTGGGGTTTGATACAGAGAGAGGGGGGCAGTGGGATTACTGGAGGGATAGATACAGGGAGGTGAGGCAGTGGGATTACTGTGGGGATTGATATAGGGAGAGGGGGGCAGTGGGATTACTGTGGGGATTTATATAGGGAGAGGGGGGTAGTGGGATAACTGTGGGTATTGATACAGGGGGAGGGGGCTAGTGGGATTACTGTGGGTATTGATACAGGGGGAGGGGGGCAGTGGGATTACTGTGGGGATTGATACCGGGACAGGGGGGCAGTGGGATTACTGTGGGGACAGATACAGGGAGGGGGGGCAGTGGGATTACTGTGGGGATTGATACAGGGAGGGGGGCAGTGGGATTACTGTTTGGATTGATACTTGGGGGGGTCAGTGGGATTACTGTGAGGATTCATACAGGGAGAGGGGGGCAGTCGGATTACTGGGGATTGATACAGGGGGAGGGGGGCAGTGGGATTACTGTGGGGTTTGATACAGGGAGAAGGGGGCAGTGGGATTACTGTGGGGATTGATACAGGGAGAGGGGGGCAGTGGGATTACTGTGGGGATTGATACAGGGAGGGGGGCAGTGGGATTACTGTGGAGATTGATACAGGGAGGGGGGCAGTGGGATTACTGTGGGGATTGATACAGGGAGGGGGGCAGTGGGATTACTGTGGGGATTGATACTTGGGGGGGCAGTGGGATTACTATGGGGATTGATACAGGGAGAGGGGGGCAGTGGGATTACTGGGGATTGATACAGGGAGGGGGGGCAGTGGGATAACTGTGGGGATTGATACAGGGAGGGGGGGCAGTGGGATAACTGTGGGGATTGATACAGGGAGGGGGGGCAGTGGGATTACTGTGGGGATTGATACAGGGAGGGGCGGAGTGGGATTACTGTGGGGATTGATACAGGGGGAGGGTGGGCAGTGGGATTACTGTGGCGATTGATACAGGGGGAGGGGGGCAGTGGGATAACTGTGGGGATTGATACTGGGAGGGTGGGCAGTGGGATTACTGTGGGGATTGATAGAGGGGGAGGGGGGCAGTGGGATTACTGTGGGGATTGATACAGGGGGAGGGGGGCAGTGGGATTACTGTGAGGATTGATACAGGGAGAGGAGGGCACTGGGATTACTGTGTGGATTGTCTCAGGGGGAGCGGGTCAGTGGGATTACTGTGGGGATTGATACAGTGAGTGGGTGGCAGTGGGATTACTGTGGGGATAGATACAGGGAGAGGGGGGCAGTGGGATTACTGTGGGGATTGATACAGGGAGGGGGGCAGTGGGATTACTGTGGGGATTGATACAGGGAGGGGCGGAGTGGGATTACTGTGGGGATTGATACAGGGGGAGGGTGGGCAGTGGGATTACTGTGGCGATTGATACAGGGGGAGGGGGGCAGTGGGATAACTGTGGGGATTGATACTGGGTGGGTGGGCAGTGGGATTACTGTGGGGATTGATAGAGGGGGAGGGGGGCAGTGGGATTACTGTGGGGATTGATACAAGGGGAGGGGGGCAGTGGGATTACTGTGAGGATTGATACAGGGAGAGGAGGGCACTGGGATTACTGTGTGGATTGTCTCAGGGGGAGGGGGTCAGTGGGATTACTGTGGGGATTGATACAGTGAGTGGGGGGCAGTGGGATTACTGTGGGGATAGATACAGGGAGAGGGGGGCAGTGGGATTACTGTGAGGATTGATACAGGGGGAGGGGGGCAGTGGGATTACTGTGGGGATTGATATAGGGAGAGGGGGGCAGTGGGATTACTGTGGGGATTGATACAGGGAGAGGGGGGCAGTGGGATTACTGTGGGGATTGATACAGGGGGAGGGGGTCAGTGGGATTACTGTGAGGATTGATACAGGGAGAGGGGGGCAGTGGGATTACTGTGAGGATTGATACAGGGGGAGGGGGGCAGTGGGATTACTGTGGGGATTGATACAGGGAGTGGGGGGCAGTGGGATTACTGTGGGGTTTGATACAGAGAGAGGGGGGCAGTGGGATTACTGGAGGAATAGATACAGGGAGGTGAGGCAGTGGGATTACTGTGGGGATTGATATAGGGAGAGGGGGGCAGTGGGATTACTGTGGGGATTTATATAGGGAGAGGGGGGTAGTGGGATAACTGTGGGTATTGATACAGGGGGAGGGGGCTAGTGGGATTACTGTGGGTATTGATACAGGGGGAGGGGGGCAGTGGGATTACTGTGGGGATTGATACCGGGACAGGGGGGCAGTGGGATTACTGTGAGGATTGATATCGGGGGAGGGGGCAGTGGGATTACTGTGGGGATTGATACAGGGAGAGGGGGGGCAGTGGGATTACTGTGGGGATAGATACAGGGAGGGGGGGCACTGGGATTACTGTGGGGATTGATACAGGGAGGGGGGGCAGTGGGATTACTGTGGGGATTGATACAGGGAGGGGGGCAGTGGGATTACTGTGGGGATTGATACAGGGAGGGGCGGAGTGGGATTACTGTGGGGATTGATACAGGGGGAGGGTGGGCAGTGGGATTACTGTGGCGATTGATACAGGGGGAGGGGGGCAGTGGGATAACTGTGGGGATTGATACTGGGAGGGTGGGCAGTGGGATTACTGTGGGGATTGATAGAGGGGGAGGGGGGCAGTGGGATTACTGTGGGGATTGATACAGGGGGAGGGGGGCAGTGGGATTACTGTGAGGATTGATACAGGGAGAGGAGGGCACTGGGATTACTGTGTGGATTGTCTCAGGGGGAGGGGGTCAGTGGGATTACTGTGGGGATTGATACAGTGAGTGGGGGGCAGTGGGATTACTGTGGGGATAGATACAGGGAGAGGGGGGCAGTGGGATTACTGTGAGGATTGATACAGGGGGAGGGGGGCAGTGGGATTACTGTGGGGATTGATATAGGGAGAGGGGGGCAGTGGGATTACTGTGGGGATTGATACAGGGAGAGGGGGGCAGTGGGATTACTGTGGGGATTGATACAGGGGGAGGGGGTCAGTGGGATTACTGTGAGGATTGATACAGGGAGAGGGGGGCAGTGGGATTACT
Organism: Chiloscyllium plagiosum; assembly: GCF_037043375.1. Taxonomy (NCBI): domain Eukaryota; kingdom Metazoa; phylum Chordata; class Chondrichthyes; order Orectolobiformes; family Hemiscylliidae; genus Chiloscyllium; species Chiloscyllium plagiosum. The sequence goes on from NW_028270146.1 coordinate 3,909,589, forward strand.
GTGAGGATTGATACAGGGGGAGGGGGGCAGTGGGATTACTGTGGGGATTGATACAGGGAGTGGGGGGCAGTGGGATTACTGTGGGGTTTGATACAGAGAGAGGGGGGCAGTGGGATTACTGGAGGGATAGATACAGGGAGGTGAGGCAGTGGGATTACTGTGGGGATTGATATAGGGAGAGGGGGGCAGTGGGATTACTGTGGGGATTTATATAGGGAGAGGGGGGTAGTGGGATAACTGTGGGTATTGATACAGGGGGAGGGGGCTAGTGGGATTACTGTGGGTATTGATACAGGGGGAGGGGGGCAGTGGGATTACTGTGGGGATTGATACCGGGACAGGGGGGCAGTGGGATTACTGTGGGGACAGATACAGGGAGGGGGGGCAGTGGGATTACTGTGGGGATTGATACAGGGAGGGGGGCAGTGGGATTACTGTTTGGATTGATACTTGGGGGGGTCAGTGGGATTACTGTGAGGATTCATACAGGGAGAGGGGGGCAGTCGGATTACTGGGGATTGATACAGGGGGAGGGGGGCAGTGGGATTACTGTGGGGATTGATACAGGGAGAAGGGGGCAGTGGGATTACTGTGGGGATTGATACAGGGAGAGGGGGGCAGTGGGATTACTGTGGGGATTGATACAGGGAGGGGGGCAGTGGGATTACTGTGGAGATTGATACAGGGAGGGGGGCAGTGGGATTACTGTGGGGATTGATACAGGGAGGGGGGCAGTGGGATTACTGTGGGGATTGATACTTGGGGGGGCAGTGGGATTACTATGGGGATTGATACAGGGAGAGGGGGGCAGTGGGATTACTGGGGATTGATACAGGGAGGGGGGCAGTGGGATTACTGTGGGGATTGATACAGGGAGAGGGGGGCAGTGGGATTACTGTGGGGATTGATTCAGGGAGGGGGCCAGTGGGATTACTGTGGGGATTGATACAGCGAGAGGGGGGCAGTGGGATTACTGGGGATTGATACAGGGAGAGGGGGGCATTGGGATTACTAGGGATTGATACAGGGAGAAGGGGGCAGTGGGATTACTGTGGGGATTGATACAGGGAGGGTGGGCAGTGGGATTACTGTGGGGATTCATACAGGGAGGGTGGGCAGTGGGATTACTGTGGGTATTGATACAGGGAAGGGGGAAGTGGGATTACTGTGGGGATTGATACAGGGCGAGGGGGGCAGTGGGATTACTGTGGGGATTGATATAGGGAGAGGGGGGCAGTGGGATTACTGTGGGGATTTTTTTAGGGAGAGGGTGGTAGTGGGATAACTGTGGGTATTGATACAGGGGGAGGGGGGTAGTGGGATTACTGTGGGGATTGATACAGGGGGAGGGGGGCAGTGGGATTACTGTGAGGATTGATATCGGGGGAGGGGGCAGTGGGATTACTGTGGGGATTGATACAGGGAGGGGGGCAGTTGGATTACTGTGGGGATTGATACAGGGAGAGGGGGGCAGTGGGATTACTGTGGGGATAGATACAGGGGGAGGGGCGTCAGTGGGATTACTGTGGGGATTGATACAGGGAGGGGGGCAGTGAGATTACTGTGGGGATTGATACAGGGAGAGGGGGGGCAGTGGGATTACTGTGGGGATAGATACAGGGGGGGGGGCACTGGGATTACTGTGGGGATTGATACAGGGAGGGGGGGCAGTGGGATTACTGTGGGGATTGATACAGGGAGGGGGGCAGTGGGATTACTGTGGGGATTGATACAGGGAGGGGCGGAGTGGGATTACTGTGGGGATTGATACAGGGGGAGGGTGGGCAGTGGGATTACTGTGGCGATTGATACAGGGGGAGGGGGGCAGTGGGATAACTGTGGGGATTGATACTGGGAGGGTGGGCAGTGGGATTACTGTGGGGATTGATAGAGGGGGAGGGGGGCAGTGGGATTACTGTGGGTATTGATACAAGGGGAGGGGGGCAGTGGGATTACTGTGAGGATTGATACAGGGAGAGGAGGGCACTGGGATTACTGTGTGGATTGTCTCAGGGGGAGGGGGTCAGTGGGATTACTGTGGGGATTGATACAGTGAGTGGGGGGCAGTGGGATTACTGTGGGGATAGATACAGGGAGAGGGGGGCAGTGGGATTACTGTGAGGATTGATACAGGGGGAGGGGGGCAGTGGGATTACTGTGGGGATTGATATAGGGAGAGGGGGGCAGTGGGATTACTGTGGGGATTGATACAGGGAGAGGGGGGCAGTGGGATTACTGTGGGGATTGATACAGGGGGAGGGGGTCAGTGGGATTACTGTGAGGATTGATACAGGGGGAGGGGGGCAGTGGGATTACTGTGGGGATTGATACAGGGAGTGGGGGGCAGTGGGATTACTGTGGGGTTTGATACAGAGAGAGGGGGGCAGTGGGATTACTGGAGGGATAGATACAGGGAGGTGAGGCAGTGGGATTACTGTGGGGATTGATATAGGGAGAGGGGGGCAGTGGGATTACTGTGGGGATTTATATAGGGAGAGGGGGTAGTGGGATAACTGTGGGTATTGATACAGGGGGAGGGGGCTAGTGGGATTACTGTGGGTATTGATACAGGGGGAGGGGGGCAGTGGGATTACTGTGGGGATTGATACCGGGACAGGGGGGCAGTGGGATTACTGTGGGGACAGAAACAGGGAGGGGGGGCAGTGGGATTACTGTGGGGATTGATACAGGGAGGGGGGCAGTGGGATTACTGTTTGGATTGATACTTGGGGGGGTCAGTGGGATTACTGTGAGGATTCATACAGGGAGAGGGGGGCAGTCGGATTACTGGGGATTGATACAGGGGGAGGGGGGCAGTGGGATTACTGTGGGGATTGATACAGGGAGAAGGGGGCAGTGGGATTACTGTGGGGATTGATACAGGGAGAGGGGGGCAGTGGGATTACTGTGGGGATTGATACAGGGAGGGGGGCAGTGGGATTACTGTGGAGATTGATACAGGGAGGGGGGCAGTGGGATTTCTGTGGGGATTGATACAGGGAGGGGGGCAGTGGGATTACTGTGGGGATTGATACTTGGGGGGGCAGTGGGATTACTATGGGGATTGATACAGGGAGAGGGGGGCAGTGGGATTACTGGGGATTGATACAGGGAGGGGGGCAGTGGGATTACTGTGGGGATTGATACAGGGAGAGGGGGGCAGTGGGATTACTGTGGGGATTGATTCAGGGAGGGGGCCAGTGGGATTACTGTGGGGATTGATACAGCGAGAGGGGGGCAGTGGGATTACTGGGGATTGATACAGGGAGAGGGGGGCATTGGGATTACTAGGGATTGATACAGGGAGAAGGGGGCAGTGGGATTACTGTGGGGATTGATACAGGGAGGGTGGGCAGTGGGATTACTGTGGGGATTCATACAGGGAGGGTGGGCAGTGGGATTACTGTGGGTATTGATACAGGGAAGGGGGAAGTGGGATTACTGTGGGGATTGATACAGGGAGAGGGGGGCAGTGGGATTACTGTGGGGATTGATATAGGGAGAGGGGGGTCAGTGGGATTACTGTGGGGATTTTTTTAGGGAGAGGGGGGTAGTGGGATAACTGGGTATTGATACAGGGGGAGGGGGGTAGTGGGATTACTGTGGGGATTGATACAGGGGGAGGGGGGCAGTGGGATTACTGTGAGGATTGATATCGGGGGAGGGGGCAGTGGGATTACTGTGGGGATTGATACAGGGAGGGGGGCAGTGGGATTACTGTGGGGATTGATACAGGGAGAGGGGGGCAGTGGGATTACTGTGGGGATAGATACAGGGGGAGGGGCGTCAGTGGGATTACTGTGGGGATTGATACAGGGAGGGGGGCAGTGAGATTACTGTGGGGATTGATACAGGGAGAGGGGGGGCAGTGGGATTACTGTGGGGATAGATACAGGGGGGGGGGCACTGGGATTACTGTGGGGATTGATACAGGGAGGGGGGGCAGTGGGATTACTGTGGGGATTGATACAGGGAGGGGGGCAGTGGGATTACTGTGGGGATTGATACAGGGAGGGGCGGAGTGGGATTACTGTGGGGATTGATACAGGGGGAGGGTGGGCAGTGGGATTACTGTGGCGATTGATACAGGGGGAGGGGGGCAGTGGGATAACTGTGGGGATTGATACTGGGAGGGTGGGCAGTGGGATTACTGTGGGGATTGATAGAGGGGGAGGGGGGCAGTGGGATTACTGTGGGGATTGATACAAGGGGAGGGGGGCAGTGGGATTACTGTGAGGATTGATACAGGGAGAGGAGGGCACTGGGATTACTGTGTGGATTGTCTCAGGGGGAGGGGGTCAGTGGGATTACTGTGGGGATTGATACAGTGAGTGGGGGGCAGTGGGATTACTGTGGGGATAGATACAGGGAGAGGGGGGCAGTGGGATTACTGTGAGGATTGATACAGGGGGAGGGGGGCAGTGGGATTACTGTGGGGATTGATATAGGGAGAGGGGGGCAGTGGAATTACTGTGGGGATTGATACAGGGAGAGGGGGGCAGTGGGATTACTGTGGGGATTGATACAGGGGGAGGGGGGCAGTGGGATTACTGTGGGGATTGATTCAAGGAGTGGGGGGCAGTGGGATTACTGTGGGGTTTGATACAGAGAGAGGGGGGCAGTGGGATTACTGGAGGGATAGATACAGGGAGGTGAGGCAGTGGGATTACTGTGGGGATTGATATAGGGAGAGGGGGCCAGTGGGATTACTGTGGGGATTTATATCGGGAGAGGGGGGCAGTGGGATTACTGTGGGGATTGATACAGGGAGAGGGGGGCAGTGGGATTACTGTGGGGATTGATACAGGGAGGGGGGCAGTGGGATTACTGTGGGGATTGATACAGGAGGAGGGGGGTCAGTGGGATTACTGTGGGGATTGATACAGGGTGGGGGGCAGTGGGATTACTGTGGGGATTGATACAGGGGGAGGGGGGTCAGTGGGATTACTGTGGGGATTGATACAGGGAGGGGGGCAGTGGGATTACTGTGGGGATAGATACAGGGAGAGGGGGGCAGTGGGATTACTGTGGGGATTGATACTGGGGGAGGGGGGCAGTGGGATTACTGTGGGGATTTATATAGGGAGAGGGGGGTAGTGGGATAACTGTGGGTATTGATACAGGGGGAGGGGGCTAGTGGGATTACTGTGGGTATTGATACAGGGGGAGGGGGGCAGTGGGAATACTGTGGGGATTGATACCGGGACAGGGGGGCAGTGGGATTACTGTGAGGATTGATATCGGGGGAGGGGGCAGTGGGATTACTGTGGGGATTGATACAGGGAGAGGGGGGGCAGTGGGATTACTGTGGGGATAGATACAGGGAAGGGGGGCACTGGGATTACTGTGGGGATTGATACAGGGAGGGGGGGCAGTGGGATAACTGTGGGGATTGATACAGGGAGGGGGGGCAGTGGGATTACTGTGGGGATTGATACAGGGAGGGGGGCAGTGGGATTACTGTGGGGATTGATACAGGGAGGGGCGGAGTGGGATTACTGTGGGGATTGATACAGGGGGAGGGTGGGCAGTGGGATTACTGTGGCGATTGATACAGGGGGAGGGGGGCAGTGGGATAACTGTGGGGATTGATACTGGGAGGGTGGGCAGTGGGATTACTGTGGGGATTGATAGAGGGGGAGGGGGGCAGTGGGATTACTGTGGGGATTGATACAGGGGGAGGGGGGCAGTGGGATTACTGTGAGGATTGATACAGGGAGAGGAGGGCACTGGGATTACTGTGTGGATTGTCTCAGGGGGAGCGGGTCAGTGGGATTACTGTGGGGATTGATACAGTGAGTGGGTGGCAGTGGGATTACTGTGGGGATAGATACAGGGAGAGGGGGGCAGTGGGATTACTGTGAGGATTGATACAGGGGGAGGGGTCAGTGGGATTACTGTGGGGATTGATACAGGGAGAGGGGGGCAGTGGGATTACTGTGGGGATTGATACAGGGGGAGGGGGTCAGTGGGATTACTGTGAGGATTGATACAGGGAGAGGGGGGCAGTGGGATTACTGTTTGGATTGATACTTGGGGGGGTCAGTGGGATTACTGTGAGGATTCATACAGGGAGAGGGGGGCAGTCGGATTACTGGGGATTGATACAGGGGGAGGGGGGCAGTGGGATTACTGTGGGGATTGATACAGGGAGAAGGGGGCAGTGGGATTACTGTGGGGATTGATACAGGGAGAGGGGGGCAGTGGGATTACTGTGGGGATATATACAGGGAGGGGGGCAGTGGGATTACTGTGGGGACAGATACAGGGAGGGGGGGCAGTGGGATTACTGTGGGGATTGATACAGGGAGGGGGGGCAGTGGGATTACTGTGGGGATTGATACAGGGAGAGGGGGGCAGTGGGATTACTGTTTGGATTGATACTTGGGGGGGTCAGTGGGATTACTGTGAGGATTCATACAGGGAGAGGGGGGCAGTCGGATTACTGGGGATTGATACAGGGGGAGGGGGGCAGTGGGATTACTGTGGGGATTGATAAAGGGAGAAGGGGGCAGTGGGATTACTGTGGGGATTGATACAGGGAGAGGGGGCAGTGGGATTACTGTGGGGATTGATTCAGGGAGGGGGGCAGTGGGATTACTGTGGGGATTGATACAGGGAGAGGGGGGCAGTGGGATTACTATGGGGATTGATACAGGGGGAGGGGGCAGTGGGATTACTGTGGGGATTGATACGGGGGAGGGGGGCAGTGGGATTACTGTGGGGATTGATACAGGGGGAGGGGGCAGTGGGATTACTGTGGGGATTGATACGGGGGAGGGGTCAGTGGGATTACTGTGGGGATTGATACAGGGGGAGGGGGGTAGTGGGATTACTGTGGGGATTGATACAGGGGGAGGGGGGCAGTGGGATTACTGTGGGGATTGATACAGGGAGGGGGGCAGTGGGATTACTGTGGGGATTGATACAGGGAGGGGGCAGTGGGATTACTGTGGGGATTGATACAGGGAGGGGGGCCAGTGGGATTACTGTGGGGATTGATACAGGGAGAGGGGGGCAGTGGGATTACTGGGGATTGATGCAGGGGGAGGGGGGCAGTGGGATTACTGTGAGGATTGATACAGGGAGGGGGGCAGTGGGATTACTGTGGGGATTGATACTTGGGGGGGGGGCAGTGGGATTACTATGGGGATTGATACAGGGAGAGGGGGGCAGTGGGATTACTGTGGATTGATACAGGGAGGGGGGCTGTGGGATTACTGTGGGGATTGATACAGGGAGGGGGGCAGTGGGATTACTGTGGGGATTGATACAGTGAGTGGGGGCCAGTGGGATTACTGTGGGGATTGATACAGGGAGAGGGGGGCAGTGGGATTACTGGGGATTGATACAGGGAGAGGGGGGCAGTGGGATTACTGGGGATTGATACAGGGAGAAGGGGGCAATGGGATTACTGTGGGGATTGATACAGGGAGGGGCGTCTGTGGGATTACTGTGGGGATTGATACAGGGAGGCGGCAGTGAGATTACTGTGGGGATTGATACAGGGAGGGGGGGCAGTGGGATTACTGTGGGGATAGATACAGGGAGGGGGGCACTGGTATTACTGTGGGGATTGATACAGGGAGGGGGGAGGTGGGATTACTCTGGGGATTGATACAGGGGGAGGGTGGGCAGTGGGATTACTGTGGCGATTGATTCAGGGGGAGGGGGGCAGTGGGATAACTGTGGGGATTGATATTGGGAGGGTGGGCAGTGGGATTACTGTGGGGATTTATACAGGGGGAGGGGGGCAGTGGGATTACTGTGGGGATTGATACAGGGGGAGGGGGGCAGTGGGATTACTGTGAGAATTGATACAGGGAGAGGGGGGCACTGGGATGACTGTGTGGATTGTCTCAGGGGGAGGGGGTCAGTGGGATTACTGTGGGGATTGATACAGTGAGTGGGGGGCAGTGGGATTACTGTGGGGATAGATACAGGGAGAGGGCGGCAGTGGGATTACTGTGAGGATTGATACAGGGGGAGGGGGGCAGTGGGACTACTGTGGGGATTGATACAGGGAGAGGGGGGCAGTGGGATTACTGTGGGGATTGATACAGGGGGAGGGGGGCAGTGGGATTACTGTGGGGATTGATACAGGGGGAGGGGGTCAGTGGGATTACTGTGAGGATTGATACAGGGCGAGGGGGGCAGTGGGATTACTGTGAGGATTGATACAGGGGGAGGGGGGCAGTGGGATTACTGTGGGGATTGATACAGGGAGTGGGGGGCAGTGGGATTACTATGGGGATTGATACAGGGAGAGGGGGGCAGTGGGATTACTGGAGGGATAGATACAGGGAGGTGAGGCAGTGGGATTACTGTGGGGATTGATATAGGGAGAGGGGGGCAGTGGGATTACTGTGGTGATAGATACAGGGAGAGGCGGGCGGTGGGATTACTGTGGGGATTGATACAGGGGGAGGGGGGCAGTGGGATTACTGTGGGGATTGATACAGGGATAGGGGGGCAGTGGGATTACTGTGGGGATAGATACTGGGGGAGGGGGCAGTGGGATTACTGTGGGGATTGATACGGGAGTGGGGGGGCAGTGGGATTACTGTGGGGATTGATCCAGGGAGGGGGGCAGTGGGATTACTGTGGGGATTGATACAGGGGGGAGGGGGGCAGTGGGATTACTGTGGGGATAGATACAGGGAGAGGGGGGCAGTGGGATTACTATGGGAATTGATGCAGGGGGAGGGGGGCAGTGGGATTACTGTGGGGATTGATACAGGGAGAGGGGGCAGTGGGATTACTGTGGGGATTGATACAGGGGGAGGGGGTCAGTGGGATTACTGTGGGGTTTGATACAGGGGGAGGGGGGTAGTGGGATTACTGTGGGGATTGATACAGGGAGGGGGGCAGTGGGATTACTGTGGGGATTGATACAGGGAGGGGGGCAGTGGGATTACTGTGGGGATTGATACAGGGAGGGGGTGCAGTGGGATTACTGTGGGGATAGATACAGGGGGAGGGGGTAGTGGGATTACTGTGGGGATTGATACAGGCAGGGGGGCAGTGGGATTACTGTCGGGATTGATACTTGGGGGGGTCAATGGGATTACTGTGGGGATTCATACAGGGAGAGGGGGGCAGTCGGATCACTGGGGATTCATACAGGGGGAGGGGGGCAGTGGGATTACTGTGGGGATTGATACAGGGAGAAGGGGGCAGTGGGATTACTGTGGGGATTGATACAGGGAGAGGGGGGCAGTGGGATTACTGTGGGGATTCATACAGGGAGAGGGGGGCAGTGGGATTACTGTGGGGATTGATACAGGGTGAGCGGGGTCAGTGGGATTACTGTGGAGATAGATACAGGGAGAGGCGGGCAGTGGGATTACTGTGGGGATTGAGACAGGGAGAGGCGGGCAGTGGGATTACTGTGGGGATTGAGACAGGGAGAGGGGCGCAGTGGGATTACTGTGGGGATAGATACAGGGGGAGGGGGGCAGTGGGATTACTGTGGGGATTGTTACAGGGAGGGGGGCAGTGGGATTACTGTGGGGATTGATACAGGGAGGGGGGGCAGTGGGATTACTATGGGGATTGATACAGGGGGAGGGGGCAGTGGGATTACTGTGGGGATTGATACAGGGGGAAGGGGGCAGTGGGATTACTGTGGGGATTGATACAGGGGGAGGGGGGTAGTGGGATTACTGTGGGGATTGATACAGGGGGAGGGGGGCAGTGGGATTACTGTGGGGATTGATACAGGGAGGGGGGCCAGTAGGATTACTGTGGGGATTGATACAGGGAGAGGGGGGCAGTGGGACTACTGGGGATTGATACAGGGGGAGGGGGGCAGTGGGATTACTGTGAGGATTGATACAGGGAGGGGGGCAGTGGGATTACTGTGGGGATTGATACTTGGGGGGGGCAGTGGGATTACTATGGGGATTGATACAGGGAGAGGGGGGCAGTGGAATTACTGGGGATTGATACAGGGGGAGGGGGGCAGTGGGATTACTGTGAGGATTGATACAGGGAGAGGGGGGCAGTGGGATTACTGTGGGGATTGATACAGGGAGAGGGGGGCAGTGGGATTACTGTGGGTATTGATACAGGGAGGGGGGAAGTGGGATTACTGTGGGGATTGATACAGGGAGAGGGGGGCAGTGGGATTACTGTGGGGATTGATACAGGGGGAGGGCCGTCAGTGGGATTACTGTGGGGATTGATACAGGGAGGGGGGCAGTGGGATTACTGTGGGGATTGATACAGGGAGAGGGGGGCAGTGGGATTACTGTGGGGATAGATACAGGGAGGGGGGGCACTGGGATTACTGTGGGGATTGATACAGGGAGGGGCGCAGTGAGATTACTGTGGGGATTGATACAGTGAGTGGGGGGCAGTGGGATTACTGTGGGGATTGATACGGGGAGAGGGGGGCAGAGGGATTACTGTGGGGATAGATACAGGGATGGGGGGCAGTGGGATTACTGTGGGGATTTATACAGGGAGAGGGGGGCAGTGGGATTACTGTGGGGATAGATAGAGGGGGAGGGGGGCAGTGGGATTACTGTTGGGATTGATACAGGGAGGGGGGCAGTGGGATTACTGTGGGGATTGATACAGGGGGAGGGGGGCAGTGGGATTACTGTGGGGATTGATACAGGGAGGGCGGCAGTGGGATTACTGTGGGTTTGATACGGGGGGGGCAGTGGGATTACTGTGGGGATTGATACAGGGAGGGGGGCAGTGGGATTACTGTGGGGTTTGATTCAGGGAGGGGGGCAGTGGGATTACTGTGGGGATTGATACAGGGAGGGGGGCAGTTGGATTACTGTGGGGATTGATACAGGGGGAGGGTGGGCAGTGGGATTACTGTGGGGATTGATACAGGGGGAGGGGGGCAGTGGGATAACTGTGGGGATTGATACTGGGAGGGTGGGCAGTGGGATTACTGTGGGGATTGATACAGGGGGAGGGGGGCAGTGGGATTACTGTGGGGATTGATACAGGGGGAGGGGGGCAGTGGGATTACTGTGAGGATTGATACAGGGAGAGGGGGGCACTGGGATTACTGTGCGGATTGATACAGGGAGAGGGGGGCAGTGGGATTACTGTGAGGATCGATACAGGGGAGGGGGGCAGTGGGATTACTGTGGCGATAGATACTGGGGGAGGGGAGCAGTGGGATTACTGTGGCGATAGATACAGGAAGGGGGGGCAGTGGGATTACTGTGGTGATTGATACAGGGAGAGGGGGGGGCAGTGGGATTACTGTGGGGATTGATACAGGGAGGGGGGGGCAGTGGGATTACTGTGGGGATTGATACAGGGAGAGGGGGGCAGTGGGATTACTGTGGGGATTGATACAGGGTGGGGGGCAGTGGGTATACTGTGGGGATAGATACAGGGAGAGGGGGGCAGTGGGATTACTGTGGGGATTGATACAGGGGGAGGGGGGCAGTGGGATTACTGTGGGGATAGATACAGGGAGGGGGGGCAGTGGGATTACTGTGGGGATTGATACAGGGGGAGGGGGCAGTGGGATTACTGTGGGGTTGATACAGGGTGAGGGGGGCAGTGGGATTACTGTGAGGATTGATACAGGGAGGGGGGCAGTGGGATTACTGTGGGGATTGATACAGGGAGGGGGGCAGTGGGATTACTGTTGGGATTGATACAGGAGGATGGGGGCAGTGGGATTACTGTGGGGATAGATACAGGGAGGGAGGCGGGCAGTGGGATTACTGTGGGGATTGATACAGGGGGAGGGGGGCAGTGGGATTACTGTGGGGATTGATACAGGGGGAGGGGGGCAGTGGGATTACTGTGAGGATTGATACAGGGAGAGGGGGGCACTGGGATTACTGTGCGGATTGATACAGGGAGAGGGGGGCAGTGGGATTACTGTGAGGATCGATACAGGGGGAGGGGGGCAGTGGGATTACTGTGGCGATAGATACTGGGGGAGGGGAGCAGTGGGATTACTGTGGCGATAGATACAGGAAGGGGGGGCAGTGGGATTACTGTGGAGATAGATACTGGGGGAGGGGGGCAGTGGGATTACTGTGGGGATTGATACGGGAGGGGGGGGCAGTGGGATTACTGTGGGGATTGATACAGGGGGCGGCGCAGTGGGATTACTGTGGGGATTGATACAGGGGGAGGGGGGCAGTGGGATAACTGTGGGGATTGATACTGGGAGGGTGGGCAGTGGGATTACTGTGGGGATTGATACAGGGGGAGGGGGGCAGTGGGATTACTGTGGGGATTGATACAGGGGGAGGGGGGCAGTGGGATTACTGTGAGGATTGATACAGGGAGAGGGGGGCACTGGGATTACTGTGCGGATTGATACAGGGAGAGGGGGGCAGTGGGATTACTGTGAGGATCGATACAGGGGGAGGGGGGCAGTGGGATTACTGTGGCGATAGATACTGGGGGAGGGGAGCAGTGGGATTACTGTGGCGATAGATACAGGAAGGGGGGGCAGTGTGATTACTGTGGTGATTGATACAGGGAGAGGGGGGCAGTGGGATTACTGTGGGGATTGATACAGGGAGGGGGGGGCAGTGGGATTACTGTGGGGATTGATACAGGGAGAGGGGGGCAGTGGGATTACTGTGGGGATTGATACAGGGTGGGGGGCAGTGGGTATACTGTGGGGATAGATACAGGGAGAGGGGGGCAGTGGGATTACTGTGGGGATTGATACAGGGGGAGGGGGGCAGTGGGATTACTGTGGGGATAGATACAGGGAGGGGGGGGCAGTGGGATTACTGTGGGGATTGATACAGGGGGAGGGGGCAGTGGGATTACTGTGGGGTTGATACAGGGTGAGGGGGGCAGTGGGATTACTGTGAGGATTGATACAGGGGGAGGGGGCAGTGGGATTACTGTGGGGATTGATACAGGGAGGGGGGCAGTGGGATTACTGTTGGGATTGATACAGGAGGATGGGGGCAGTGGGATTACTGTGGGGATAGATACAGGGAGAGGCGGGCAGTGGGATTACTGTGGGGATTGATACAGGGGGAGGGGGGCAGTGGGATTACTGTGGGGATTGATAGAGGGATAGGGGGGCAGTGGGATTACTGTGGGGATAGATACTGGGGGAGGGGGGCAGTGGGATTACTGTGGGGATT